>NC_134701.1:283126753-283316753 GCF_043290135.1 Rhipicephalus microplus
TATATATTCAGCAGGCAAGAAGTTTCTGTAACATCACCAACATTAGCGGAGTTCATCATAAGGAGTGCAAGTTCCCTCGAATGATGCATCTGGGTGAAACTCCGTAGATTAATTATGGTAAAACATGATGCCACTGTTGCTATGTGTCATTCGGGACAACGCGTTACGCTTACTGGGAGGCAACTGGAATCAAGGTCGGGTGGGAATAAGTATAAGAAGTCCTTCGAGATCCCTCGCTCAATCAACGTATTCTAGTATAGGAGTGCTATAGTCGAAGTGTGAACAGCAAGTACTCTGTCAAAGCGGGTGCGTTTCTGCAGGCGAGGACGATGGGTGCACTGAAAGCGGCCAGAAAGAGTTCACGGGCGTCCCCGTGTATGTGGTGACGCCGATCGACGGCAAAGGCGGCCTCGTTGCGGCGTTCAGGAAAATTTGCGACGACTGCAAGCTCGGCATCATCGACGAGAAGGACATCACGCAGGAGATGCTAGACAAATACATCAAAGGCAAGACCCCTGCTTCCTTAAACAAATGTCTCCCTTACTCTACAAATACAGTGCTTGCACGAAAGAACTTCTAAAAGCGAAGGTCTATCTCGATAAACCAAAATGATTAAAAACGAGAATATTCATATTTTTTCTGGTGAAAGGTAGTCCAGGTGATTCACAACTTATTTCGGTTTTATTAACCTAATAATTTATCGGGCTTCACGTGCCGAACCACGATATTATGACAATTCATGAGGCAGGGGTGTAGCCAGAAATGTTTTCGGGGGAAAGTGGGTTCTGCTGTACGGTATCTATGTTCGTGCTTGCGTTTGTATGTATGCGTGAATGCAAAATTCAAAAATTTTTAGGGGGAGGAGTTTTCAGCCCGATCCCCCCCCCCCCTACGTCCCCGCTTCCCCGCGAGCGGCCACGCCCTTCAATACTCATCTTTTAATATGTCACTTCAACGTCACTTCGATGTCACTTCATCCTACATCTTGTTCATCTGAAGTAGCATTCTATAGGTGTGCTGCCAATGAAACCACTCCCATAAACATTCAAAAATTGATGCTTCCCCCATTTACCACCTACTTCTCAGTACGTCTTGCTGCTTTTTCGTATTAACATAGTACTGAAGCTTGGCTAGTTGGTACGGCTAGTATAGTTTGCTAGTCTGTGCGATACAGATATTTTCAATTATTTTGTTGAAACATATATCCCAGGTAACTGGAGAAGTGACAGAAGCTTTCCACGGGGAACGAATGCATGAAACACACATATCTTCTCAGCAAATTGTGCCGTTAAGTGATAGAACTTTTTATATTATTTTTCAACACTTCTGCGCAATCTTGATACGCTTATTTTTTTCATGAATTTTATTGCTTCCATGTTCTTGTGTTTTCAAATAAAACTTTCAGATGCGAGTCAATGTTCGTTTGTGTTCCTTCCATCTTCCCTCTTCGTCGATCTCGCGCTATAACCAAAATGCTTTTTTTTTTTTCATGTCTCTTTTCTCTATTCTTAACCTTCATTTTTTGTTGTTGTTGTTGTTCTGCAGCCGAGTACAGCGGAATGCCGGAGCCACAGCTAGCCATGCGTTTTGGAGGATGGGGCTCCGTTTTGGGCTACCCGGCGTGGCACATAAACTACAGCGAAATACTGTGAGTGATGCCACGTTGTCAAAGTTTCAGGCTGCTAAGCACCACGCTAAATGCAAGATACGACGAACAAAATCTCCTGCACTAGTTACACGCACTGTGTTCAGGTAGAATAACGCCGCATCTGGGGGATTTAGCAGGTACTATATTTTATTTGACTGTATTTAGAGAACTGATTCTGTTATCGGGTTATCACCCAAGCGTATGAGAGCCCTTTACCCGAAATCTCGTGAAGGTTGTCGCGCTCCTGATAGCAGACGCGCTTAGCCGTACTGTACGTGCGACAAGAACAGTGTCCCCGTACGTTCTCCAATACACGTGAATGCCCCCAAATGCTCGTGTTTATGAAAAATATCGCACGATTTCGCATCATGAAGCCAAATTCGGCGACACAGATGGTATACTACAGATCCTTCCTTGTCATGCTCTATAGGTCAACCAGTGGATATGTTTAATTAACACATATGACAGTGTGTTTATTTTTTCTTCAAAGCTCACTAAGACGTTGCGGTATCAAGGAGGTCACCTAATGCTTGCGCAGAATGTTCATGTGATAGAATATTTAATACGCAAATACTTGCGGTTATTGTACAACGTTACTAATATTGTTTTTTTTGTCACAGTAGTTACTGCCTTGCCACGACTATAGCCTATACATTGATGTACACACAACAGCAAAAGTTTACTGGACGTGAAACTTTAGAAAACCTATATCCCTGCTTTCTTATACTCTTACCGGTACTTACCTACGGAGCAGAAATCTCAAGGCTTACAAAGAGGATTCAACATTAATGGAGGATGACGCAGTTAGCAATAGAAAGAAAGACGACAGGTGTAAGCTTAATGGACTGCAGGAATATAGTGGGTCAGGGAACAAGCGCTTGTTAAGGGCATCGTAGTTAAAATCAAGAAAAGATATATATGAACCGAGAGCATGTGTGTTGCGCAAAGGCAGGATAACCGGCATAGGGTAACTGGCTGGATTTCTGGAGAAGGCAAACGCCCGAGGGGGGGACTGAAAGTTAGATAAAAAAAAATCACAGCATATCCACGGAGTGAATGATGGTGAGTGGGCGAAGCGTCCATCAGTCCGTCCGCGCTTCCGTCCATCCGTTCGTTGTTGCTTCCATCCTTCCGTGCGTCCGCCCGTCCTTCCGTCCATCTGTCCGTCCATGCGTATGTCCCTGCGTTCGTCCATGCGTCCAGCCATCCGTCCGCCCGTGAGTCGTGCTGTCCACGCGTCCATTCGTCCGTGAGTCCGTCTGTCCACGCGTCCATCCGTCCGTCCATCTAGTGAACACTCCAAGTAGCGCCATCTAGCATCTTTTCCACGCGATCGTAGTCGCGCGATCGTCTCTCTTCTTCCCCGGTGGCTCATACGTGTCTATCCCCTGTCGAATGTGTGTCACTGGCGGTTACGCGCGACAACGGGGAGGAGGGGGGGGACGCACAAGCCCCTCCATAAGGAGCTTCGCCCCTAAAAAGAAGTTTGCAGGTACAACGTGGCAGCAGCAAGCATATGACCGGGTTGACTGGCGGCACCTGAGACAGGCCTTTGTCCTGTAATGTGCGTAGTCAGGATGATGATGATGATGATGATGATGATTTGTCTGGAAACATATCCTTCAGTCAAATGTATGGGTCCGTCAATCAATTGACGGACCCATATGGTATGGGTTGTTGACTCCAATACAGTCACCCTCGAGATTAGAAGCGGCATTTCAAAACAGAGCTATTTCCATTTGCAGTGCAGCTCACGTACCGCGAAAGTTCGCTGCCGAGCGTATATCTTTCAAAACTGATATGTTTATTTTCTGATCTCGACGCAGGGACCTGGGTAGCCACAGAAACGTGCTGCTGTCCGAGTTCATCGAAGTCTTGGAAAAATACAACAAAATAGAGAAGCGTTTTGGCAAGTGAACGAGCATCCTCGCCTCTTGTAGCTGCAGAGGCAACCAGGGACGTGTTTCGCCATGCTGCTTGTGTCGGTGACTCTGATGGCCAGCATGACGCAACCAGTCCGGAGTGAAGTTCTCATACGGGTCCAGCTTATGGTTGTGGACGCACACACTGCAAAAGAAGAACTTAGATGCACCTGCATACCTATATCCACCATGCCGTCGCAGCTCATTTAACAAACGTGGCGGCAAATGCTGCGGCTGGAAATCTGTGCGTGACAGGAGATAATGAACGAACAGGCTGAACGGGAAGAGGTGGAAATTAAATAAACATTCAGAATAAAACATTCATCCACGTGCAGCGGATAAACACACGACGTCTGTCATATATCAGCTGAGTCGCTATACGACGTTGACTCCCATAAATGAAACCAAACCTTAATTAAACCTATTTCTGTTTACTTTATATTTTCACTGCAGGTTATTTCTTTCTACACGTGCAGGTGCCTTCAGCATATCTCATGATCGTCCACCTTTGTCAGTGCGCAAAGTTTCTGCCGCGGTTTGTTCAGACACCCCGCCGCGGTGGTCTAGTGGCTAAGGTACTCGGCTGCTGACCCGCAGGTCGCGGGTTCGAATCCCGGCTGCGGCGGCTGCATTTCCGATGGAGGCGGAAATGTTGTAGGCCCGTGTGCTCAGATTTGGGTGCACGTTAAAGAACCCCAGGTGGTCGAAATTTCCGGAGCCCTCCACTATACGGCGTCTCTCATAATCATATGGTGGTTTTGGGACGTTAAACCCCACAAATCAATCAATCGGTTTGTTCAGACGACTGCTTCATTTCTGTCAGTGACGCGGGGTTGCCTGATTCGTCAAGCTATTATTACGACAGCTACCGCTGCGGGTCCCGAGCGTCGCGTATTATGACATGGCGAAAATAAACGTTACCAAAATGGTGCACAACTCACTTCTTGTGCCGCATCAAAAGAACAACGTCCCCACACCTCGCCCGAATCGCGATGCGTCAGCAGAACACGTCGTAGAATGCCGCACTACGAAGAGCAACGCACTCAGTTGAGTGATCGGTTGAACAAGCCTCGATGGGCGACCCCTCGCAATCGGTAAGATATATAAGTGACTGGACCATGCCACACCGGTAAAAGACGCGCAGTGATCGTTCTTCGTGGTATGTTAATGAACACAAGTTTAGTGAACCGAATATAATAGTCATTATTGCTCCCGTCATAGTATTGTGTTATTAATTAACATATATAATAGTCATTAGTCATGTTATAAAAAGCTGTTTTCGGACTCTGTACGCGGTATAATATATATATATATATATATATATATATATATATATATATATATATATATATATATATATATATATATATATATAATATATATATATATATATATATATATATATATGACCACTTTGTGTGTATTGGACTCGGGCTTACAAATATGTTCATTATTCATGCGCCAGATATCGTGTAGGCATACATACATAGTGCTTGTGAGTATTTCTTCACTTTTCTGGTCATTTTATTCGATCCAGTTTTCTTTTTTTTTCTTTTTGTGTGCTTTTACAATACTGATATCATATCGACGGGATGACCGGCTCTAACGTAGCCTACCTCCCCATGTATTTTCTTTCCATGTGTAAATAAATAAATAAATTGAAAAATCAGCTTGCCTGTTTAACTCAGTGTGTGGCGCGTAGCCACAAGCGGTGGCATTGGCTAACAAAAAATCGCATGAGTCGAAAAAGTGAACACAAACACACGAAAGAGAAACCACCTTTCGTGAAAATAGAAGTAACGTAAACTAACCTACTAAAATCAACTATGAAACCGTCCGGAATCGAACAGATATATTTCTGATTGATTGCGTGAACATCTTCTGTGCAATGACAGGGAGCTTATAGCGTTCGTATATGCTTTGCACAACTTCAATACGTTGTCTATTCTCAGAATGCAATATAAATTTCTGGTCGACATGAACAGATATCTACGACATGATAACCGAAATAGTGGTGTTCGTAGAATTCGCGCAACTTGGGTACGTTCGATATTTTCGAAATGTAGCAAGCGTACGCAAAAGGCGAACGTATTATGCGTGCATAGGCGACAAATGCTAATGCTAACTACCTAAATGCCAACTTCCTGATATATGTATAGATGATGTTACCAAAGACAATATCAGGCATGAAGAATTGCAATGCTATAAATGAGCACGCCGCTCGACATCTTGCTCTCGTAAAGGGTTAACACTTTTCACGACTTCATACTTTTATATAGTTCTAGCTGGTTGCGTACACTGACGGCTTGAGCGATAAGTGCCGCAAGAATGGCAGCGATAAGGTCACGCAGTGCAAAGTTATTCAGCGCAGCGATATCAAAATACAATGAAACAGATGCTTACCCTCAACTCGATTTTCGCGGGCTCACCTTACCGTGTTTCCTTCGCCCTCTGACGTCGGAAGGCTGCCCAATGAAATGAACTGAACGCCCTACTGTACAGGAAGCTCGCATGACATATTGCATGTAAGTCCAGCGTATTAGGGATGCCGTTGCGATGGTAACAAACAATCTGGTACTTGAAGAGGGTATGGTGCGAAACGATCCAGCTCGCGAACGCTTCCGAGGCTATAATGTTTTGTAGCTTTACTCATCTTTCTTTTTGTAATGACTTATATTTATCAACGCTCTTACATTTGTTTCTTTTAGTTTCTTCGAATAACGGCAACCGGAGCATCGCCGGCACGTTTCTTCTATAGCATATGGCGTTCGGCATATTCCTGTACCAGCTTTGCAGTTTTCAAGTTGAAAAAGTCGGAGAGCTTTATTCTCTGTCACTTTGAGTGAAAAATCATGCTAATGAAAAAATAAATTCAATAGTAATTCCGATTTCGATGAAATGCCACGATCATATTTAATCCAATCATATGGCGGCAACCTTTCGGCGTCATTTCCACTCGCAGCAGTTCTGGCGAGCGCAACTACGAGTTATACAGTCGGCACCGATGTTTTCAAGCGTTAGAGGGCCCCTTTAACGAACACAACGCATGAACACAAGGCGCTTTTTGTTTTGTCTCTTTATGATCTCTATATTATAGGTCACGTCTTTTAGAGTCAGTATTATATATCTATATATATGGTTATAATAATCATCACCGACATAACTATCATCAAGATTTCCTCCCCAATTTGCGCAAGTTCAGTGAGGCCAAAAGTCACGTTGTTTCGCGAGAAGTGAAGGATAACAATAAAGTTGTATGAATATGAAGTGATGTCTGCGCGACCCTCTTTTTCCTAGTAAAGTTACTTGTACGCCGCCCCTTTACCGACGGATGTCTTTAGGACGCAAGCTAAACTGTTTGATCGGTTATTCTTCGGATACTTGGCGCACCCTACCCTGGGGCATCGGCCATGGATCGAATGGTCCTTTCTTTAGCAATTTAATGAGGTGTAAGACAATGTTTATAAGGGTATACTTTTTATAAGCGCTGTCGCATGAAATGTTGCCATGACGCTTATATGAATCACTTGCAACTCACACGATATCAGTATGTCCGATCGTTCATTAACGTCTTTCATCAATCATAATCATCGTTATCCAGACAAGTTCGAATCACCGGTCAAGCCCTTCCTACACTGGTGGAGAAATGTGCCATTTTCAAAAACAGGCACTATCTCCTTTGTGCTCAACAAGATGAGAGTTGTGCAAGACGACGAATGCCGCGTGACGTACTCGCTCGGCTGTCTATATGGGAAGCTCTCGAAAGCAAAAAAAAAAAAAAGAAAGAAAGGTGAGGCAGGACGCTAAATAAGACGTTTCTTCCACCTCCTGGGCATTCTGTAACCTTTTATTTAGTGTCATTTTTGCGTCTGCACTTGCGAAACGAATTACGTGCCACCGTTTGATAAAGGCTCACTTTTTAGAACAGGCGTCGACCGGAAAGCTTCATCCCGGAAAGTTTTTTGGAAGATATGCAACATGAAGATCACAACTGTCAGTGCCAATTGCACATGTAACAGAGCTTTTCAATTCACTTATTACCAAGTCGTCCTTCAATTATCTCCAATCTCTCGCCCCACAACAGTATAGAGATGCCTTTTGAAGAGCATGGGTCAGCCCTGATTGCAGCTGGGAGGCGCACTGCAATGCTAAACGTTCTAGGCGGTATCGTTGGTATAGCAAACATTCACACGAATAGTGCTGTCCCAATGGGTCCCCATTTGGAAAGTACTTAAGCAGCTGGACTAACAAGTACTAAAAATGGGAGAGCGAGTGGAAAATGGCGCAACAGCTGAGTTGTCTCTGTGGAGCTGTCTAGTTCAACTGCCCTATCTAAATGAATTGTGGCACTTTACTTCATTCAATTTGAGTTCTCTTCTAACTGGTACGACCAGACAGACAACTTTTTACTTTTAATTTTGAAGTGGGATGAACTGTATGTATCAAGATGTTATTGTCCTGATATATATACAAATAGCGTGGTTATTTTGTACAATAAGAGTCGCTCATTTATTCGGGAGAACATATAAAAAAGGTGCGTCGAACGCAAAGGTAAAGGGTAAAGCATAACGATGAAAAATGTAGTGCAGCGCAGGAACACACACACACACACACACACACACACACACACACACACACACACACACACACACACACACACACACACACATATATATATATATATATATATATATATATATATATATATATATATATATATATATATATATATATATATATGTATATATATATATATATATATATATATATATATATATATATATATATATATATATATATATATATATATATATATATATATATATATTCGTATGAAAAGTTAACGGTGCGGCTGCACCATGGTGAAAACTATATCACTGAAACTTAATAATATCAACTGATTTCCCATGTTAGCTTGTGAAAACGTTACTAGGACCACTTAGCTCACGAAAAGGAAACCACATGCAGGCGTAAGCCGGTGCTCCATGTGAGGTATTTCATTCGGATTACTCTTGGTTAACTTCTAATGAAACCGACAGACAATTAAGCTAAGGAAAGCACAGGAGACGTTGTCGGTGGTTCATTAGCTGTATTGTATGATGATTATCACTTAAAGTGAAAGCAATTGAAGCGGACGAAAAATCACCCTTTTCATCGGTTAGATTCGACCCCACAACCTTCGAATTACGCATCCGATACTCAATCGTTTGAGCTACGAAAGAACCTGGAATCACGCTGATTCGCTTTATATTCGCTTTCAACCAACTTTTATTCGTTGTTCGTGGTGGTTTTACATTATTGCATACGTATTTAACATCGTAAGGCTTCTGGTACAGTTCGTGTTCCCGCCACCACCGCGGCCGCCTACAATATAGCCTTTTCTGCTGACGAGACATATAAGGCTTTCACCTTAGTAATACGAGTAATTGTTCGAAGGGTCACTTCTTTGTAGACTCAGCCAGTGAAACGAACAGACAATACGACATGTCCATTTTCTTGTGCTGCTCTCTGCAGTTTTGGTTCGCCATTGATAGAGGCCGGGACAACGGGTATTACCAGACCGAAGCCTCAGAGATCAAGAGGAGTTTCACAACGTTTCCGCTAGGGGAAGCGTGCATGCGCCCTTCCCTTAGCGTCATTGTGAAGAGCGCGGAATAAGCCAAGGACCACATAGGGGACATTAACTGTTTTTTACTTGTAGTGCAATGATTATGATCTAAACCGAAAGTAATTAAACAAGACGAAAATGCACCGACGCAAAGGATGCAGTGACTGTTGGAGCCATGGTCACCCGCTTCTTGGCCCATCCACCTTCGTGGGTGAGCGCCATCCATATGAGGTCGTCGTCGTCGTCATCATCATCATTATTATCAACATCATCAGATATAATCATCATCAACTGTTGGTGGCCTTAGTAACTGCAATGTGCGCTTTCTATGGTGAGAAAGAAACTATGATTATTACTTTTTGATATGTAGACCATTTACTGCAGCTCGTAGATCCAAGTTAGAAAATCCTTTAAGTGCTATTGGAATGAATTTATCCATGCCATTATTTAGTCCTTTGGAGCCTCTATTTCTGGGTTTTCCAGCACAAAAGTTTGCGAGGCAGTGCAGAATTTTCTTAATGAAACGAAAAGACCAACAAACTAATATTATTCTTCTGTGTCGACATACGCATAACTTCTCCCTTTTTATTTCTTTTTTAAGATAGGTTCTGATCTAGGTTATTATCTATTACTAATACAAAAACTGTATATTAAGTACAGATCAGTGATCATCAAAATTTCATTCTAAAAGTTGTAACGTTTTCAATTTGTAAGTTCCTTTACTCTAAAATGAAATGATACTTTATAAGACCACTCAATTATTGGCCGATCCCCTACAGAGGGTATGCGCCGCAAGTGAAGGGCAACAAGAGCAAGAATAAGAACGTGTCGCAGCGAATGTAACCGCCGTCGGCTTCACCTTGATGTGGTCGTTTCTCGATGAACGAAGAGAGCACGACGACGGCATGGCTACCGAGTTACCTGCTGAACAGGGACCCGAGCTCGGACGAGCCGGGGACGACGATCACCTTGCGACAAGGGAGGCGCCGGCTGCTCGCCGCCTGCACCGCGGGCGGCCTGCTGCTGTCACTGGCACTGCTCACCATCCCCACCGTGCTGTTCTTGGCACCTTATGTCAGAGCGGCACGAGGCGAAGGAGACATCAAGGCCGACGTCAGCGCCGAGTCTCGCCGTGACGTCGACCTGGAGCAGCTTTGTGAACAGCCCGTACCGCGACTTCCCTTCTCAGCACCGACGTAAGCAGCCTTTAGCCATGCGTCAAGTTCGCGAAAATTTCGGGGTTTTACGCGCCAGCGCGTCGGGGGATTACGATGCGCAGGTCGTAGCTCCGGATTAATTTCGACAACTTAGGTTTTATTTTTTAGTAAATCTACGTTCTTAGTGCACAGGATATATCCTACAATTCAAACGTCCAACATTTGCGCGCTTTTTTTTCTGACATTGCCAGCTTGGCACACCCTAGCAGTGGCCTGCGTTGCGGCGTGAAAAAAACATAACGTCGTTCATTGAATGTTGCTTTCCGCAGTACGGATTCAAAAGCATATATTTATTTTATTTATTTTAACATACTGCAGCCCCTCTTGGGGCTATAGCAGGAGTGGGTACATCGCACAAAACCGTGCATCGAACAAGTTCAATAATGAAACAAAAGCAAAAAGAAAGAAAGAAAACATAGTAACGACGAAACCAGGTATTCGAAAGTCAACATAGAAGGAAGTGTACAGTTTTAGCGGCATGGTAAAGGGTTACATAAAATCGACCTAATACACACATCTAAGTACAAAAGTGCACTCGTACAAAGGGGGAAAGGAAACAAAGCGGTATATGTACGTAGTTTACAATAGTTGTATTTTAGAAGCAAATGTAAGCAAGTCAAGAGAGCGCACGTGGCCAGGCAACAAATTCCAACGCTCAATTGTTCGCGGAAAAAAGCTATATTTGAACGTGTCTGTGCGGGGATGATACGGGGAAACGTTAAGGGTGTGATTGCTTCTGGTCTGAGTGGGGCTTGCATATGTGACATATTTGTTTGATGATAGGCGATATGAACAGTGAATGATGCGGTGAAAAAAGGTTAGTGATTCAATTTCACGACGGGCAGCTAAGGTGGTTAGCTCTAGAGATACGAGGGCTGTGGTTGGTGAAAAAGCGCAGTCATACCTGCGACAGATGAATCGGATGGCTTTCTTTTGAACGGCTTCAATTTTGTTAATTTCGCCTTTTCGGTAAGGGTTCCACACGGAGCATGCGTAGTCGAGTGTCGGTCGGATTAGTGTTTTATACATCAGGAGTTTGGTGTCTTTCGGTGCTTGGCTGAGTGTGCGTCGAAGATAACCCAGTTTCTTAAGTGACTTTGTGCATACATATTCGATGTGTTTTGACCAGGATAGGTTACTTGTGAAAATAATGCCAAGATACTTATATTCTGTAACTCTTTGGAGGACAGTCCAACTGGCCCGTGACGTGGATATACGGACAGTCCAACTGGCCCGTGACGTGGTTATAGGCCTATATATAGGCCTATGTGTCCCGACATGAGAGCGGTCCTCTACGTGCTGTTTCATGTTACGAAGGATCTAAATAAAGTTTTTCCATTCTATTTTACGGTTACGCCGAATTATGCATGTGTAAAAAGTCGATCGCATCTACGAGGTGAACACCTCATCAGTATCAGTATAACCATCATATCATCATCATCAGCCTGACCACGCCTACTGCAGGACAAAGACATCTCCCATGTTCCGCACGTCAACTCGGTCCTGTGCTTGCTGCTGCCACTTTATACCCGCAAACTTCCTAATCTCATCTGCCCACCTAACTTTCTGTCTCCCTTTCACCTATCTGCCTTCTCTTGGGATCCAGTTTGTTATCCTTAATTACCAGAGGTTATCCTGCCTACGCGCTACATGTCTGGTCCATGTCCATTTCTTCTTCTTGGTTTCAACTATGATATCCTTAACCCCCGTTTATTCCCTGATACTCTCTGCTCTCTATCATTTTCCTCTCCATCGCTTGCTGCGTCGTCCTCCATTTAAGCTGATCCCTCTTTGTAAGCCTCCAGGTAAGTACCGGTAAGATGCAACTGCTATATATACCTTGCTCTTGAGGGATATTGGTAATCTACCATTTATGATTTGAGAATGCTCGTTGAATGAGCTCCACCCCTACTCTCATTTATCTAATTACATTTTCCGATTTACAAAGACAGGCTGCTGCAGCAGAGACCCGCGACTTGCGTCCTGCAGAACAAGTATAGACGTACTCTTTTACAGCTGGAAGTGTACCGCTACCTAAATCGAAGCGCTGTTCTTTTCCGAGGTTGCTGCACATTACTTTCGTTTTCTGCAGACTAACTTTAAGACTTACCTTTCTGCTCTCCCTGTCTAATTTAGTAATCATGAATTGCAGTTCGTTCCCTCAGTTACTCAGCAATGCAATGTCAGTGGCGAAGCGCAGGTTATAAGGTACTCTCCATTAAATCGTATCTTTACCTCCTTCTATACTAGGCCTCTGAAAGCCCCTTCTAGATCGCGGTAAATAGCACTTCGGAGATCGTGTCTCTCTGTCTTACACCCTTCTTTGTTGGTATTCTGTCCCTTTCTTTACGCAGCACCATGGTAGCAGCTGATCTACTCTGTATTTCTTCCAGGATTTTTATATATGCTTCGTCGACGCCCTGATTACGCAGTGTCGGCATGAGGGCTGATATCTCCGCTCAATAAAATGTCCTGTTATAATCTATGGAGGCTATGTACAACGGTTAGTAGTATTCTGAGCAGTTCTCTATCACCTGTTTAATAGTATGAATGCGGTCGATTGTTGAATAGCCTGTACGAAATCCTGCTTGATCGTTTGGTTGACTGAATTTTAATGTTGTCTTAATTCTGTTAGCAATTAGCTTTGTAAATAGCTTGTATACCATGGAGGGCAGCGTGATCAGCCTGTAATTCTTCAAGTTGTCGTCCGTTTCTTACGGTAAGATTATGTTAGCATTCTTCCAAAATTATGGTACACTCCCTGTCAAGAAACACTTCGTAAACAGGGTGGCCAGTTGTTCAAACACAGTCTGTTCTCCGTCTTTCAGAATACCTGATGTTACCTGATACTGACCAGCAGCTTTGCCTCTGGATTTCCGCCAAGGATTTCCTGACTTCGCCTGTCATTACTAGAGGGATGGTGGGATGTCATCTGGGTTACTGCTAGTTCTTACATTATGGTCGTGGTTGTCACGGCTATTGTACAGATCTCTGTAAAACTCCTCCGCTACTTCTGGCACTACGATAGTTCAGCGACCGTGGGAACGATGGGTAGTATACACGAATTCGCCTAGTCTTCGTACTTACGGGCGGCGAAACGCACTTGTGGCTCCATTTATTGCTGTGTTTTGGTTTTGTTTCGAAGAGCGAACCCTTTTGAACTTTGTAACCCGATTTGAAATGATAAGCCTAAAAGAATAAGGTGGTGAAGCGCGACCGTTGAACATTTGCTGATTTTTATTTCGTGAAAAATAGCTACCAGCCACACGAACACACAAGGAGCCAGAAGTATGAAGATTAGAGAAATCCGTGTACTACCCATCAATAATTTTTCATTGCCATGCTTGCTGAAGCGCCGTGAGTTTCAGCTTCCACAGACACAAGCGCCAGAGTTCCCTCTAGTGTATATTTAGCAAACTCTATAGGCGAGAGTGCTCTCGCCTCCCTTCTCCTTCTTACAAAAAGCTGCTGAAAGAACCGCAAAACTTAAGCAGTTCCTTTAACTGATTGCATTAATTTCTGTATACGTGTACTATGTGACGTGCTTATCTTAATAATTACTATAGACTTTAATGCTTAAATTTCGATAGCTTTGTGCAGGAAAGGGGCGGGAATGATTCATCCCCGCAGAAAGCTTTGTATTCCCCTATTCCGCCGAGACTTTCGTCGCCTCTCACACGTTCCTTAGGAGAGATAGAAAGTGATTCTTCAAGTTGGTTAATCTCATACCGCACATATATATGACAGATGTTATGTCGCACTTTCCGTCACATGAAGTCCTTTTTCATCTACATAATTTTGTTTCCTTTATAAATAAAAATGTGTATTTCTGCTACTGACCAATACTTTGTAAAAAGAAGTGTCGGTTCGCTCCTTACAAAATTCGTTAATGTAACTCCCGTCGCACAATCAATCAATTACTGTACGCCAAAGTTTAACGCGCTTTAAGCAAATATGCCTCGCGCATTTCAGAACCAACGTCGTAGAAATGCCGATTTACGAAGAGCGGCTGCTGCTGCAGAGACCCGTGATTTGCGTCCTGCAGAACAAACACTTCAGGCAACAGTTCTTCTATCGGGCAGCATTCGTGCCGTTCGAGTACTGCACCTACGTGGTCCTTCAGTTTTTCCACGTGACCAAGACCAACCCTTCGTATCGCACATCGCACGACGCCGCTTTTCTGCGCAGCGTCGTCAACGCATCGCGAAAACGGTACGATATACTGACCCAGTATTCACAAACGCTCCTCGACTCGACTTTCGCCCTTCACTTGACAGGGTTGAGCGCTGCGCCGCCGCTCGGCTGAAAACGACGCTGAGCTACTTAAGGTTACAGCAGACTATCACTGATATGCAGTAGCCTGTCGTGACTAGAGATGGCGCTGCCATCGGCTTTGGCGCTGCAACGGCTTTCTCAAGTACTCCGATCTAAAGGGTACAGCTACATTCATCCATCCAATCATTCATCCATCCACCTATCAAGGGAAGGTGGAGCGTTCTAGAATATGGGGGTGACACAGCTTCGTCGGCGAGGTGCGTTAGCGATACACTACAATGTTTTACGACGGTGCAGCTCTGTTGCGGTTAGCTGTCACTCGATAAACACGCTGTAACGCCAGCTAGGAATGTGACGACTCATTGCTGAATACGCTCGCTGAGTCACGCAACGACTACGCTCGTTCGAGTGCAACGATCGAACGGACAGACCTTTGAAACTTGATCATGCGTTTGTAGCAGCGCGATGTCAAAGCCAAAAAAAAAATTAATAAATAACCAGCCCCGCTTCGCGGACACTGATCAAATAGCGAAGCTGGCGGCACTCCCTTCGTAAGCCTAACGTATATATATATATATATATATATGTATATATATATATATATATATATATATATATATATATATATATATATATATATATATATATATATATATATATATATATATATATATATATATATATATATATATTACGTTTGGCAAGTCTTTCAGATATCTTGTATGACTTTTCTCTGTTTAGCTTTGAGCAAACTGTTGCCTCCATTTTTAGTGGATCAGTGGTGAGTAATGCGATATGCGCGATGTATGCGGTACATAATACCCGTTTATAATACCCACAAGCGTTACCACATATCACCAACATGAAAGGCTCGACAAAGGTCAGCTTCGCTGTTAAAGTTACAGTTACTGTATATGCTACCTTTAGGTAGCATAAAGGTAGCATAAAGGTAGCATATACAGTAACTCTAGTTAAAATTGACGCAGCTTGCACTATAGCGGCTCAAGGCTGAAACCAGCAGCGAAGCTGGGAGACCTTTCTTGTTTTTCCTCCCTTTTCTCTTTCTTTTCTGCTCAGTTTTTTTTCTATCTCTTTTATTTGTCTATGTGCCTTCGTATTTATTTATTTCTCTATAGTTCCAGTTCTTCATGTACATTTCTCCCTTACTTTATAGCTATCTCGTGGTGATTGTGTGTATCTTCTCATCTTTCTGCAACCTCTTTTCTCCCCTTTATCTCTTCCCCAGTGCAGGGTAGCAAACCGGATGTGCGTCTGGTTAACCTCCCTGCCTTTCCTTGCATCTTTATATCTCTCTCTCTCTCTATGGCTATCTCGTTCTCCCAATTTCTTTCCTTATCTCTCTGTTATTTCTCTCTATTTTACATCGATTTCGTTGTATAGGTATATTTATCTCGCTCTATTTCTTTCTCTGTCTATTCATTCCCCCCTCTTCCTTCTTTCGTTCTCAATACTCGTTCTCTCGCCCATCCGAGTCATTACTCATTACCGCTGTTAAAAAGTTTTTTTTTCCCCGAGATTTGCAACAGAACGGCGATGAGAACTTCATGGTTTAAACTTTTAAGAATACAAAAGTACTTTTCGTGTCTTTTTGCCCTGTCTTAGCCCTGAATGTCACATGGAGCCAACCGAAACGCTGGTTGCAGCGACACATCCTTTTCAAGAACATTAATATTACCTTTCTCCCATCCCCATAAACGTATCTATCCTTTTCCAGTAAATTTAGTTGTATCACGCAAGAGTGTCTGCCCTTTTTTGGTTTTAGATCTACTGCACTATTTTTGTTACAATTATGCCATGACACAATCGTATACACGTCGCGGTGCACCGCAGCACCAAGAAGATGCACGGCCAGTCGGACGACGTGCCCATTCTTCTGGGCCTAGGCGTGGACGAATCGGACAGCAGCCGCTTCTATCACATGGTGGTCGCCAACACCGTGGAAGTGTTTGTCAGAGCTGCCATGGTGCACGTGAACATGGACCGTCTCAATGGCGTGCACATCAACTGGCTCTATCCAGGTCTGTCTTGTCGGACACAGCTGTTTCAATATGCTCACACATAGGCGTACCAGCCAACGGGGCAAGGGACCCCCCCCCCCCCCCACTGGGAAAAGTTGGGGGGGCTGAGCCCCCCCCCCCCCCCCCCACTTTTGACAGTGGGTGCTCTTGGCTGCAGGCAGGGGAACCAACAAGTAAGGCGAAGTTTTCTGTCACAACAGTAATAACTCAGTTATGTTCTAACGGGAGAAGGAAAATGTTACAAGGCAATGTTACAACGTAGTCAAATTTTGCAAACATTTCCACTACGATGATTTTTCTTGTAGGTTATTTGCGGTGCGGGTAGCCTATGCGACGTTTTCGCGTCTTGCGCTGTAGTATTGTAGGGGAGGCAAGCGCTGCACAGGGGCCCCATAATGTTACATCACTTGTTCACGCTTTTATTCTGCTGTGACTTGTTGATGCAGTTATGGAATGAAGCAAGCAAGCTTTTTATGGACTGGAAAATAATTTTCTTCGAAAAGGGTATATCATCACCGCTGCTCTGTCGAAGCTGTTGCGAGCCGATGAGTGTGACTAATCGTTTTTGATGTTTAAGTTCTTCCGCTATGAAACGCCAAAAGTTGTTTCCGCTTTAGTCTGATAAACCTGATAAGCCTTGCTTATGGTAACTTGGAAGTTGGAGCTATAGCGGCAGTAAAACGCGAGAGTAAAACTCACCTTTACAAAGGTAATTGAATATTTACTGTACATTGATAAATGATGGTTTGCCGATAGTATGTTTTGGTGTTTTGCAGCTATAGCCTCGTTTAACGCTTATAAATGTGCCCTCATTGACGCTTAGTACATCTCCACCGCGACGACTAATATGCATGATAAATTTATTAAACAAACTATTGTGGTAGCTGTAGACGCTGTTATGCGAATTCAATATATATATTATAAGTCAGGTAGGTCTGCCCCCCCCCCCCCCCCCCCCACTCGCGAAGGAGTTGGTACGCCACAGTGCTCACATGATTCACTTTAGCGCACGCACAAATCTAGAGAGGATATCCTGAGCCAGAATAGTGTGAGCTTCTGTCTGGTCCTCTATCTGGAACAATAACAGCTTATAGCACAAAAATCCATATGTTGAGAACTTATTTTGTAAGTGTTCTTTGACCAAGGTATATCGACAGACGCGCGAAACAAGGGGCGTATCACACAATGGCCTCGCAGTAAAACGGACGAGGCACTGGATTGGAGGTCACGGTACACATTTTGGCACAAAGGTCAAATTATTTACTGAGCAGTCTTTATCTCAAAAAGCTTGTTTATCTGCATTTATTTACTTACAAGCCATATCTATCCCCTCTGAATTCTATCCCCTCTAAATGGAAAGTATCCTTATCTATCCCCTCTAAATTGATTGGTGCGGGTTATAACGTACGAGGTGTGAACCACGCCAGGGAAAATTCAGTTCTGGTTAGCATAAAGCAACGTGGTATAACTTCTGCTCCGAACGAGTTGGCTCGCAGCAACAAGGCACGGCACGATTGAGACAAGGGACGAAGAACACACTTGTGTGTGGTGCCTGTTCCACGTCGCTTTACTCAGTCGCATTGTGCCTTCCTATCGCAGTATAACCATCACTAGTGATTCGACACCATAGCGATGTCTAGTTCTAGCGATATCTCTCTTTCGCAGGACAAAACAGACAGCTATGACCACACTGTCGCTTTGTTATCATTGGATTTACCCATCTTTCACACCAGATCTAGTTTGTGTTCATCACTACGAGCATAAAACGAAGTGCTAGACGTAAGGTGACGACAAACAGGAACGCCGAACCACCATCTGCCATATTGTCGCGTGCTACAGATCACAGTCAGCTGCACTCGATCATCATTCGAAAGTGCATACATGGCGCCGACACACTGCAGGCGACCGGTGCGGTGACATGGCGGACAAGGCTGGCCTCGTGGACATTCTGCGGAAGTTCCGGTCTTTGCTTCCGCAGCCCGACTACACGATTACAGTATCCGTTAGCACTCGGTCGGCGAATAAGAACTACGACATGCAG
Organism: Rhipicephalus microplus; assembly: GCF_043290135.1. Taxonomy (NCBI): domain Eukaryota; kingdom Metazoa; phylum Arthropoda; class Arachnida; order Ixodida; family Ixodidae; genus Rhipicephalus; species Rhipicephalus microplus. The sequence goes on from NC_134701.1 coordinate 283,145,504, forward strand.
GGCGTGCTTGACGTCGTCGACTACGTCGTGGTACAGGCTCCGGACTGGCACACCACCATCGCGTGCCACTTCAATCGAACAGAAGTGGTCGCTGCGATGAACAGATTTTCAGGGGCAACGGGCCTCTCGCAAAAGGTGACGCGCGCTCACTACTTTACATTGTCGCTGCTCCCCATTCGGAAGGAGCGATAGGTGCACCATGACACGCTTGACGTCTGTTCGTGCGGGTATGCGTGTACATATTTTCAAAAAGGGTGCCCCAGCTATCTATATATAGATAGCTGGGGAATTGTAGTGTCTCACGTATACGTGAAGCACTACAATTGAGCTTCGCTTGAACAGTCCAATCGACCACAAAGATGAAAATGCTCATAACTTCGGGCTTTTCATACAGTTCTGCTACGCCATGAGACTCTCTGCCAGCACATTCCTGACACATTCACCGGCGCTGGGAGCCCGCGCCCACCGCCGGGGTAGTGAACTGCGCGCGAGCAACGCTACTGGTAAGGCAGCCCGGTTCGAGCTCTGCGATGCCTCGTGGACAGTGGACAGGGCTGGCAGCACAAAGGAATGCACGCTGGCCACCAAGGTAAGTGGATGGCACGCTGAACATGCTGCTGCTTTGCCACAAAAGCGCGAATTAGTATCACAAGACAGAAACAATGGGACCTACTCACCATCTTTTCTGGAACCCCAGTGAAAGTCTGCAACATTCCAAACAGTATGCAGTCCCGATAAGCGGCCTCACACCGACAGTTTGCATTGGCTACACCAAGCGTGGAAGGTGCGTCTTGTTATACGGTCCTTGTCCTGTCCTTGAGCATAATGAGCCAGACTATTATAACAGCATCCGACTTTCCTATCGGCATGCACACTTTGGCAGCAATGAAGTTTTCCTACGCCAAGTCCTCCTATTTTTCTTTTTTTCGAACGCACACAGTGGTGTAGTGCAGAAATTAACGAGTATTGTAGTTTAAGACATCGTTCCAACATATGTCTCTCCCTTGTACCGGTGCGAGTATACTATAACGTCGTAGTTGACGTCAAAAAAACTACCCTGTGGTGTTGCACACGCGGTTTATCATGACTAATACTCTTGAGTTGCAAAGCTAACTGAAAAAAAAAAAAATTACCACTCCATCGACATCAAAGCAGTGCTAATGCTGCCCTTTCAGAAACGCATTTTCAGAGTTAAGCAGCGAAAAGAATTGAGCTCTAGTTGGCATTGCACTTCTTGAAAAGTGTGTGACAGCACAGCAAGCCTAGCACAAATGATGTGGGCGAGACCGGGAAAGTCTTCTTTCATCCCATCTGTTTTTGTCTTGCTGTGCTCGCATTTTAGCATGGTTGTAATCCAGAATACAGACCGACATACAGAGCTCTGTCTGTGTGCGTGCGTGTGTGTGTGTGTCTTCCTTGTCATATTCCGTGCTGAATTTTTCTTTATAACATTTTCATGTTTATTTTGGCCTCCACCAAAACGTACAACGGTCAGGCGGGCTAAGGTAAACAGCATGAAAACTTAACCACGCGGAAATGCCTCAAACCAATGGCAGGTTACTTTTTCTAGCTCATCTCTAGATGACCATCGAAGACTTGTTGACCGGCCAGTTGGATATAAGTTGAAAATGGCCCCTTAGAGTTACTGTAAAAGGTAGCATATAGTAACTCCAGGGCTCTGGACTGAGGGCTCCACCTGCTGATGCCCTCACAAGCAAACAGAACAACAAAAAAGTTTATACTATGTACTATATAGTACCTTAGTCTCTCATGCACTGCAATGTACCATACGCCAAAATCTACCAATTTCTCCTTGTGTTCCAGAGGGAACCCATGGATGGAATGACACTGACTGCAACATACGAAACGGTGCAGAATCTCAAGCATCGGTTTGACCTGAGCTATGCGGATGGAATCGGTGGCCAGTGTGTGGCAGTCTACGACCTCGAGCTCGATGACTACATTGGCAGATGCAAGCGAGGGTTTTCACCTTATCTCAGAGTCATTGCTGCCGAAGGCATAGAGCAGCCAAATGCCAAACTTTATTCAAAAGTTTCATAAAGGAACAGCTGGTGAATTCACGGAGTCCACCGAACTGTAGCCAAGAATATATGTTGACTATATAATGACGTTGCGTGTTATACAAACGTCACTTCCATAATAAAAGCATATTTCAAAATATTAAAGATAAAAAAAGCCATTTCGTATATCTCATTAGGTCATCACAGAACACCATATGTTCTTGCATAAGTAATTACTCCTTTTTTTTACCACAAGACGACACTTGGTGAGTGAGCATTATTAAAAATACAGTCGAACCCGAGTATATCGAACTCGCCAAAAAACGTTTATTAGTTCGATATATGGCATAATTTGATATAGGCCCGGTATAGGTTATGACACAAAGGCACATAACAAACTAGAAGAAAAGTACTTTATTAATATGGTGGCTTACTTGCGTGCCCTACTGTGGAACAAAATAGTCCCGGATTTTTTTCTGTGTCAACGACTTCGCTGCCTGCGACAGCACGCACGCCTCCACATTGTCCAACGAGTCGGAGCAGCTGAGGCCGCAACCTTCCACATTCAAGCAATAGCGCCCGATCAACGCAAGTGCACTAATCACTTCGGAGGGTGTAGGCAATGGGCCATCGTCGATTTCCATATTGCTGTCGCTTTGGCTCGTGGTTGGCACGACGTCTGCAATGTATGCCTCATCCTGTAATCGGCCCATGATGGGGACATCATCGTCCGCACTGACGAACTCGTCGAATGTCGATCCGTCAATAGCACCCGGGAACTCTGCCAGCTCGTTCCAAACTTCGGCGGAAACACCTGCGGCGTCGTCAGTGCTGTCAGAATTTGGGGTGTCATCACCAGGCACGTGGAAGCCGGCATGCCTAAAGCAGTTCTGGATCGTCTCCTTCTTGACATCTGCCCACGATCTATTCAACATAGATTTAGCTCCGAGCAAGTCTATCTTAAGCTCCCTGCGGACACGAAGGTTCTGCAGCAGCCTCTCCACCAGGCGCTTCCAATAGCCGGCTTTCATTGCGCGTATAACGCCTAGATCCAGTGGTTGCAGTACAGACGTAGTGTTCAGAGGCAAAAAACGCAGCTCGATGTTGCTGAAGATCGTACTGCAGTGGTGCGATGAACAATTGTCCACGAGCAGGCACACCTTGCGATTTTCGCCTACCAAATCATCATTCCACAACGATAGCCATCTGCTGAAAAGCTCTCTGGTCATCCACGCTTTTGAGTTTGCTCGGTAGGTAACTGGAAGCGACAGCGCATTTCGAAAACACCGCGGTGCCGTGCTTTTCCCGATAACCAGAGGTCGAAGCTTTTTCGATCCGTCTAAATTAGCTGCCAACAGCACAAACACACGAGCTTTGTTTGCCTTGCCGCCGCTTGTCTTGTCGCCACGACACGCAAGTGTTAGGAGCTGCTTGGCATATACCCGCTTCTTGTGGCACGTTACTCAAAGAGTTTTTGGTAGTCACCCACAGACTTTCACAGAGGTTAAACAACTTCACTACTAAACTCAAATGGTCCCTAATGCATTCACCTAGGACAACTTGAAGCCATAGGTCATCCAGTGTCGCTGTCCTACTGTGCACTTAATGCCATGCAATTGTTTTCAAGTTGTTTAGTCATGCGAATGCCGCAAAGACTAAAAAAATGTGGTGCTCACATGACTCAAGCCACGAGGCCCATATGTGGTCTTGTGACTTTCGGCAGTCACTAGAACACCATTTTTTTTACAGGCTGGCAGTTAAACTACGTTTGGCAATGCAGGAATTGGTTTGCTGTACCAGCTGATCAACCAATCACATAAAATCTACAGAGTATGTTAATTACAAAAGAAACTTTAATACTCATCTCATGAAACAGTACCAGTGTGAGAATACTGCACACAAGAGGTCAAGAAACAATATTCACAAACAAACAAAATATAATGTCTAAACAAAACAATGCTGATGGACCCTGAATGCTGCACTGTTGGGCATAAGAATACATTTACTTTGAGACTTGAAGGCTAAATTGTTCAAGCAAGGCTAGAGATTAAGCACACTAGGCAAGAACATTTGGCTGACTTATAACCAACAGCTCAAGAAAAGACAATACTAAAATAGCGATAGCTTTGCTGAAGTAAAATTATGATTAGTGAGCAAGTATTGGCAGCAAAATGCCTGAAGCAAGTAAAAGCCCTTGTTCAGACAATACTGCACTTGGCACAAGCAGACTGGCTGCCATAACGTAAAAACGCTTAAGAACACTTCACTCACAAGCTTTCCTAGCTTGCAGGATTCTAAAACAGCAGTCCATTTCACTCGAGTGTAAAAGGCTGTTTCGAAGAAGGCTTTAGCAGTTCATAGCAACAGTTTGACTACAGGGAACAATGGCTCTGCTGACATTACTTTTGTAAACAAAACGGCTAGAGAAATTTACACAATGCAGTCCATACCAGTGACTGCAAACTCTGTTCCTTTTTTTTTTCGCGAAAGTAGCAATAACATTTAGCGATAAATCAACTTCTCACAAACCAACACACTAAAAAAATCCAAGGGTCACGTAATCACTTCACCGTCGTTCTGGTGGCTTTTTGCGGCAGCAGCCTCCAGTGTCTCATCAGTATCGACAAGCAATGACTTGTTTTCAACATCCTGAAACAAATAGAGAACATGTTAGACCCACAAAGGAGGTTGAGAACAAGCCAAGAAATACAAACTAAGTAACTTAAAAAAATTGACAATGAACATAATACTGAAAGAAGAGGCCACCATACATGAAAGCAAGACACTTTTTCCCAAGCTTACCTTTGAATAAAGTAGCCTCGAAGCAGCCCTGCCTGCAATAAACGCGACCATAATCAAGAGGAGGAGGCTACCCAAGGCCAGCAGGAGGTAAGCGAAAAGTGTGCTGTAGAACATGGGATTCTCCAATGTGCTTTTCAGGTAATCAGCTAAGGCCTTGTCCAGTTCAATGTTCTGGAACATAATTACGGAGTGATGTAGCATACCATGAACCTGTTGCACAACACACAAAGTGGTCAGTGATAATGTGGAGGTACACATGCATGCATGCACACCAACAGCCCCCCCCCCCCCCCCCACACACACACACACAAAAAAACAGCCTTGGCAGTTCACAGAGAATTTGATACAAGCAAGGAAAGCATATGCTACACGAAGTAAGCTTGTAACATTGTGAAAGTAGACATTTAAAACATTTGTTTGTTTATCAATACCGTTAAATTTTTCAAGCTCTTCTACCTAGTGAGTCTCAGGAAGAGGGCTGGAACATACTATGAAAGCAAACAAAATATGTGTTCCCAGGGTCAACAAGGGGTGTAGAAAGTGTTCATTGAAGTGCAGTTACTCATCACTAGAAAAGTTTGCTATGTGCTGTTTCAATATGGTTGATCGTGGAGTGTTGGGGTGTGGTGTGTGCTTCACAGTGCCTTATGTAGATGTGGGTTCAAGCTAGTTGGCACTTCATGCTCCACTACTTTTTACACAATTTTTTTTAGTCAATGAACAAAAAAGACATGAACAGACTCAGTGATTGGTTGCAACATCTAACAAGACTACTGTAAAAAATGAAATACTGTATTTACTCGCATAATTTGCGCACTTTTTTTCGAGATTTCGGGGTCCCTAAAGGGAGTGCACAAATTACGTGGGGATTTCGCGAGCGCACACGAAATATTGTGTCATGTTCCTAACGCGAGCAGTATATACATTTAAAGAAGAAATTGCAGAAAAGAAAAGTAAATGGGAGCACAAACGAAGCGTACTTGTTAAATTTGAAAGAATTAGCACGTACTTTAACCAGTCATCAGTGCTAGTGGGAGTCACTGATCACGAAGTCCGATTGGGAATCATCGTCGCGGCTGCTGCAGCCGCCCTCCTGAAGCGCATCGTCCCATGGTTTCATCAAGAGCGTTTCAACACCCCATTTTTTTTAAGCTCTTTCGACAATGCTGGCAGAAACTAGGTCCAACGACACGGCAATATCGGAAGAACTAAGCATCCGCACATAATTGAAAAGGCCTCCTTCAATGGCAGGAAACTTCCATTAGCAATCGCACCCTCTTTTGCTTTCTCACGTACAGATCGAGCCGGTCATCACGTTGAAGTACATCCCCTTGAAGTGCTTTGCGGTGTGGGGGTGCTGACACACCCTTTAAGGTTGTTTGCGCAGAAGGCACAGAAGCCGTATTTAGAGGTGACAAGTATTGAGCGATAGGTGGTTTTGTGTTCGCGAGTGGTGATCACCACTATCATCATCATGGTTGGTTGAGCGGTAGCGCCGGCAGTGACCCCTGGCGGAAGGCAAACCTTGGTGGCGGGCGAGAGAGTTGAGCAAGTCTCTTTTGACGTGGGGCGGTGGCGCGGACGATTGCCTCCAGCGGTGGGTCTGCCGTGGCTGGCACTGCGGGCTGTCTGCGGTGGGCCCACGTGGTGAGTCGGGCGTTAGCGACACCGCCTTGTTTGTCATGTTTACTATTGTGTAAGGATGTCCTAGCGTGTTGATCACGATTGATGTTATAATAATTCGGCTCACGATATCGTGCACCAAAAGCAGTTAAATAAATGTAATTGTATTGTTGTTTGGTTTGTTTCGATCGTGTCTACTGTGTCCGTTCACTCCAAGAGTGTGGCGTGGCGTGGCTCTCCATTTTGAGACTCCACACTGACGCCCAACGTGGGGCTCTTGGAGCATAGAACGCCAGTTCTCACGGCTCGGTACAAGCTTTTGTTAGAGCCAGGGTAGAGTAGGCCTAGGGGGACTTCTTTGCTAGTGTCGGCGGTGTGCTTTGTTGAGAGCGAGGAGATCGGTTGTTATGTGTTCGAACTTGTCGGCACGTTGAGTTTTTTTTCTTCTGATTGCAAGTGCTTTTGTTGCTGTTGCGGTTGGTTTTTAAGAACGTTGTTCAATTGAGTACGAGAGCCATGTGGTCTGCATGCTGGGGTGAGCAAGGCTTAGGGCACGTGGATTCTAGGCCAGGCACGAAGCGAGCGAGTGAGTACGGAAGCCTCGTGGGTAGTCCAATTTTCTGTAAATAGCTTCTTCTATCTCTTTGGGCTCAGGGAGCCGGGCGTCGTTGCTGTCTCGTATTGCGGCTCGACACTGTCCGGAATGGTGGACGCCGATGGCTCAGTAAGCTGCTGTGTGCGGCGAGCGATAGAGCCACCTACAGAGTGGATGTATCCTTGCGGCTGCCTCTTCTGTGCCTGGGTGGGTGGATGCCGGTTGTTGTCAAACGACTAATTAGGCCTAAGGCTCTGCGCAACCGCCTGTCGCACGTGGCACAACTGGGTGGATCGTGGCATTGAAGGGTTGCACTCTGCTTCCCTTGCTTTATAGTTATCTTGCGATGCATGAGTTAGGAAAAGTAATTTGTTAAATTTTAGCTGGGCGTCTCGGCCGCCGCCGATGTATTAGCTAGCAGTGCTGACCAGCGTACCACGTCGGCGAGAAGCCCGAAGCTTCTTCCCTTTGCCCTACTGCATTGTTCTTTCGAGTGTTTGGAATGCATGCAGCAAGAGTGATGTATCACATGGGCGGCTGTCTTTTGCACATCGTCTTCGCCGCTGGCCAGGAATGCGGTTGTGACATCGGGCGACGGACATGCCCGGCACCTGCGCAACTGCCTGCAGTCCGGCGCCCTCGTGAGTGCTGGTCGCAACCGGAAAACGTGTCGGCGTGAGTGACGCTTCGTCGCGCCGACGGCAACGTTGTTGTTTGCAGAACCGGTACTGAGGTGAAGTCGTCAAGCCGGACAGCGCAGCAGTGTCGACCGGCGGCGGACATTATGTAGGGACATGGGTTGTCATGTTTCGTTAGAGCTTGTGTAGCGGATTTCTTCTCTTTTCGGAATATGGTTTGAATTAAGGTTGGGGGATGGGGGGGTGCTGACACACCCTGTAAAATTGTTTGCGCATGTGTCTCCCACAGAAGCCGTATTTCGAGGTAACAACTATTGAGCGATAGATGGTGTGTTCGCGAGCGATGATCACCACTATCATCATCATGGTTAATAGAGCGGTAGCGCCGGCGGTGACCCCTGGCGGAAAGCAAGCCCCGGTGGTGGGCGAAAGAGTTGAGCGAGTCTCTTTTGGCGCGGGGCGGTGGCGCGGACTGTTGCCTGCAGCGGTGAATCTGCCGTGGCCGGCACCGCGGGCTGTCTGCGGTGGGCCCACGTGATGAGTCGGGCGTTAGCGACACCGCTTTGTTTGTCATGTTGTTGAGTGTTGTTTACTATTGTGTAAGGATGTCCTAGCATGTTGGTCACGATTGATGTTATAATAATTCAGCTGACGATATCGTCCACCAAAAGCAGTTAAATAAATGTAAATGAATTGTTGTTTGCTTTGTTCCGACCGTGTTTACTGTGTCCGTTCACTCCAAGAGCTTGGCATGGCTCTCTCCATCTCGAGACCCCACACCGGCGCCCAACGTGGCGCTCTTGGAGCATCGGACGCCAGTTTTCACGGCTCGTTACAAGCTTTTGTTAGAGCCGGGGTAGAGTAGGCCTAGAGGGACTTCTTTGCTAGCGTCGGCATTGTGCTTTGTTGAGAGCGAGGAGATCGTTTATTGTGAAGTGTTTGAACTTGTCGGCACGTTGAGTTTTTTTTCTGCTCGCAAGTGCTTTTGTTGTTGTTGCGATTGATTTTTAAGAGCGCTGTTCAGTTAAGTACGAGAGCCATGTGGTCGGCATCCTGGGTTGAGCAAGGCTTAGAGCACGTGGACTGTAGGCCAGGCCCGAAGCGAGCGAGTACGGAAGCCTCGTGGGTAGTCGGATATTCCACAGCGGCGGCATGTTTCTCGTTTTCTTAGGTGACATTTACAACAGGGAGCTTCAATTCCAGCGTATATAATTTCTGTAGCACATCGTAAGAGAACCGTCGAAACGTGCCGGCCGGATGGCGAAGTCTAAACAAACTTCCCAAATTAACCAAGCGTTCGTTGCAGCGTGAATGCAGAGAACGAGGGGACAGTTGGCGTGACAGGCCCCGCACGCCTTCGATGCAGGAAGTCGTCTGTGCCATGACGCGAGCGTGCATTCTCGTAATTATCGCGGTGGTAGAGATTAGGAGATAGGGGGAGGCAAACATTCGAGCAGTTCCGGCGACCCGTCAACAAGTTTGTGTTCGGGTGCGCTATTCTAGGGACCCTAGTTTGGGGGAAGTTCTCGAAAGAAGGGACTTCGCACTAGCAGCCTTCTTGACAGTGCTCGTCTGTTCGTCGAGGCACGCACCGGGCCGAAGCAAGATGCGCGGGCCAGTGAGTTTGCTTGGGCGGGCGGAGGAGGGCGAAATATGAGAGTAAATTTTTTTTTCGAAAAGCTGGCAAAATATTAGGGGTGTTCAAAATATGAGAGGGTGCAAATTATGCGCATAAATACGGTACAGGTTCGTTTTTTCAATAAAAGAACACAATATAAAATTACAATAAAAACATCGCAGCATATCCACGGAGTGAATGATGATTGGTGGGGCGAAGCCTTCATCAGTCCGTCCGTGCTTTCGTCCACCCATTCGTTCTTGCTTTCGTCCGTCCGTCCCTCTGCCTGCCTGTCTGTTCGCCTTTCTGTATGTCCATCTGTCTGTCTGTCTATCTAGTGAACACTCCAAGTACAGAAGAACACTTCAAGTATTCATCATATAAAAGTGCCACCATTCAGCGGACATTTTAAGGACCGCTCTTTCGGGTATGTGCCACCGGTCGCTACATACACCAACGGAGTATGCACAGACCCACACCCTAAGGAGCTTCGCCCCTAAAAGTCTACCATTGTCTTATATACCAGAAAATCTTTTGAAAGTTTGGCCACTATGGCCAACTGATGTCAACTGCCTCGATTGCCATTATGATCATCAGAGTCACTGTCGCCTTGTTTACTGTTGGCCTTGTACCGTGGGTGGCCTTGTTCTAAATTCTTCCTGTTGTTTGGTGGATTTATTTGGGCTCTATTCCGAGTCAAGATGACCAATAGTTGACAACAATTTGCTGCAGCATTCAAGAAAACAGCAATGGGATTCAGGAAGGCACATAAAATTCTGGTTGTACACTGAGCTTCAAGCGTGTGAAAGATTTGTCAGGATGCTAGCGCAGGCATATGCGAGCAAAAGCTGCAAGTCACATGCAATGATTGAAATTTTATCTTTGCATGGGTGTTCTTGCTTTTCCATCTCGCCAGATACTTCCTTTTGCCCGCCGCAATACAAGCTGGTTGCAGCAGCACGTATGGCTATGATTGGCCGGCAGAGTGCACCACAGGATCATTCGCTACTGGTGGGCGCAGAAGGGTCACATAACTCACAGCAATCACAAGAACCCTTTCTTTTGACACCATACCACGGCATATCAAACTCGGGAGATGAAGGTTGGAGAGTTAATGTGAGAGCTGCACTCGCGTCCCGGTTGCTACCTCCCACCATAGAGTACATCCAAATTAAAAATGTGAAGACGGTTGCGACATTTTACGGTAATACTTCAGCCCATCATTTGACATTTTGCCATGTGAAACGTGTGTAAACACGCGTATAAATAAATGGAATTTTCCCTGTGCACCATTTAAAACTAGTCAGTTGATGGTAAAGGTGCCTCTAAAGAATTTAACTGCACTATGTACCCTTTCTTTTTATTTTCAGCAGATCATAGTAGGGTCAAATGTTAATCTGCAAATGTTGTCGAAAGACCATAGTCTTGCGTGTGGAGAGAGTGAACAAAACATTTATTTGATATTCTGCGCAAGAAAGTCGGTGAATGGTATTCTGGAAGCGCTGCGTTGGAGTGCCTCGAGCGTGCAGCGGAGGAGAACGAGCGCATCAAGTCACGTCACACGCGAGACATGAGCGCCATCTGGCAGTTTTCTTTTAAAACGAAGCGCCCGTCTAAGAGGTGATAAGGCGTAGAACGCAAGGCGACAGGTAGGTGCCACCACCGTCTCGTCTTAGCAAAGCATTGGAAACACTCGCCTTTTCGTGCAATCGTTGCATGATCAGCGCAGCGTGATAAGCGCTAGGGTCCTTAAAGTTACTTATGTATGCCGTTTTTAGTAAAAGACGCACATGCAGAATATATATGTGTTGTTATGGTGCCCCAAACATGAGCAATAATTGCTTTTTAATTCACAATTGCACAAGTATGAACGCTGAATCTTGAGCAACATTGGTGGGCGCTGCGGATGGGGTCGACCGTTTCAAGTACCTGATGCCGTTAAAAGTGGACAAACAGACGAATGTACAGACAGACAGACTAAAATTTTTGTGTCAGAGGTCCCCAAAAAAGACTATCGTCTTTAAAAAAGCTTGTCTTTCTCAATCGAATATTGTGATGGGGACCTGGCCTTTTGATCAGCAATGGCTCAATTGTCTCTCTTTCAGCGCGACTGCTTGCTCTCCTAAGAAACGTGGTTAGACTCAACCACAGCGTTTGCAGTGCTCTTCCAGGTGCCCGCCAATGTTTCTGCTGACCGCTAAGCGGTTCTCCCTTGCACAATCGTTTAAACTATGCTGGAATGAGTATAAACCAATTTTTAGAGCTTTTACTATTTTATTTGAAGTCCACCATCACGTGTTTTAACGGTTCTTATTATGTCAAAAAAAACAGCATCTGCACCAGTTCATCTGTGGCCCCTATCTTGTGTGACATCTTTTTTTTCATTCATTGACAGATACATCCAGGCCAAAACCGACAATAGCAATGTTGTCAAGATTTGCATATACATCGACAACTATCTTGTCTTCTTGTGTTTTTAAGTGTACCTTATGCTAGCCTTGATGCTGCTGTTGGACAATATGTTTTCCTAACGCTGTAGATACACTCATAAACAATTGTTTTGAAATGTAATCACTGAAGCCACCGCACTGATTACTTGGGTGAAAACCAAAAAATCACGACAAATACTTACTATTTCTTGCCACACAACTGGAAAGACTATTTCTGGTATGTCAGTCAGTCCCCTGTAAGAAAACAATGACATGGTAAGGGCCCGAAGAATGGGAAAATTATAAGAAAGTACTAAGGGGCTCAAGTATCATAAACCACAGGACTTTCTGGCAGAACTTGAGGCTGGGTATTTCTCATACTTTTTTTTTTACAAACCGCCATGCATGTGCTAATTTAGCTGTAGGTGCATGTAATGGGTGTTTACCGCTCGGGCATGTAGGCCCAGGCCCCCTATCCACAAAATTCGTCCGGTCCGCCAATAACGCCAGAATATAGAGGCACAAGTACAAGTAGCGATGTGCGCATTTAAACAAATGAAAAGCAAGCGCTCTTTAAGGATCTAATCAAGAGCAGCTACCAAAGAACCTTTATTCTGAAAGCACGACAACGCTCGCCAAGAAATTCAGCGTCCGGCCCGTGAATCAACACTACAACAGAAACACCATGCACACGTATGTCTGAGGCATGAGTGAAACCATTCCGCGTAAAGAAAAGAAGACATCTAAATTACAATGCTACAACCACATGCTTTGTACATATTTCCAAAAATTGCCCACCCAGGGAGACAGCCAAAGGCACTCTATACTTGAAGAGCTTGCAAAAAGGGAACTTTAGTACAGAATGCGACAGCTTCGACAACCCATTAACCCATCCAACCCCACTCACACCTATGCAAACCCCACGACCTTTTGTCCACTGCCTCTGTGATTGGGCAGGCGCCCGCGTGGTGGAAAGAGTAAACAGTGTAAATCATTTATACGGTTGGGACACCCACCTGTTGAATAAGTGCTTATGCAGCTTCTCCAGTTATTCGTCTGTGGCACGGCAGTAGAAGTGCCATAGTTGGCAAGCTTGCTCATCACTTTCGGGAAAGTAAGCACACTACCATCATTGTTACTTACGTCATTGCACGTGTGGTACCACATTGTTCGCGCTTCCATGTCTATTAGAAAATAGCAACGTTCCTCATATGTGTGGTGGCTGAAACTTCTAGGGATGTCTAATAATTGCTCTAGGGTGGGGTGCTCAATGCCTACAAAATCTAGCCTGCAACATGGTTTTACTCATTTACAGCAAGGCTTTATGAGAAAGAGCGACTGAAGCAATGGATCCTTGCATTGGGACAGACGAGCCCCTCCGACATTGTGCGAGTTAATGCGTCGCTTCTTGTTCTCCAGCTTTTGTTCTGCCGTATTGGCACTCGTTGGATGCATTCGATCATGTTGACGCTGGTAAACGACGAAAGTTATCGTAGCCTAAGCATGTGTTGGTTCGGTTCGACTGCCGTGCCAGGGCACTTCACTCGAACGTTCTGTATTTATTATTTACAGAAGCAACAATGCTGCAATCGTTAACTTCAGAAAGAACAAGCAGTGATTTAGACATTGCATTTGTAATCAAAACAAATTGGATGTTCACCCCGAAGTCCACCTCGTACCTGGGCCTCGTTACGCTGGTCTGCGCGAAGCTCCTGTCATATTCACCGGCTAGAGGACTCACTCCACCTAGAGAGCAGGGCTAACAGTTCATTCTCCTTTGCAGTAAAAGGTGATCACATGACTCCTCAGTGACCCTATTCAAAACTTGTAACTGCTCCGTCGACATCATCTCTTGATACTTTTCAACAGCCCAAGTGACCGCACTACATCCTCAAACATGTCTCCTCTGGTCGAGTGAACCACGCTTTTCCTTGAGCAAAAAACTTCACTGACGCCTCATTGACTGACCCTCCGTGCTTCCATCGCTGTGCCCTCGTGCCTGGAAGCCAGGGAAGCTTCTGCATGATTCGTGTATGCGTAGCGCAGCGAAAGCTGTGATGAAAGAGCCACATCCTTCTCAGATTCGTTTGTCGAATCAGACTGTGCCACTTGAACTTCTCAAGTTCTCCCGATCTTTCGTGGTGTCGGGGCTCGGGGGTTAGAAGGATCCCACCGCTGCCTCCAGTTTGTTGGGACCGGGTCCGACCGGTCTCAACTGTTAGCTGGCCATCGTCACCGAACCCATCCTTTGTAGTGAGGAAATGTACTCATTTAGGACAGGCGGCGGTTTATTTACATCCCATGAGGATAGAGAAGAAGAAGTAGAAGAGGAAAGGCGTCAAGTACAACAGTCTTCGACTTATATAGCCAGCTGTTAAACAACCCTGGGGCACTTGCTCTGACCAATCGGACGGCGACCATATCGGATGGCAACCAATCTGACCGCAGCAACCCTAAGTGCTTCCCCCCTCTCCTTGTTCGCTGGCGAGTTAAGCACGCGCACAGATGAGCCCAGCCAGAAAGGCAATGTATGCTCCGCAGAAAAAGGAGGCTAGTGCATCTTTCCCCGTGTATAGTCGAGCCCACGTATAACGGCCCCACTTGAAACGAACTTTCGCTTAAAAGGAATAATATCCGCGTGACCGTGAAAATATACATTGGTTCAATGGTACAAAATCGCACTTACAACGAACGTCTCGGAGCGCCGCTGATCGGTTACAGCAAACAGAGTCGACGCTCTGCCGACTTCCCGGGAAACCACTTTCAACCACGGATCAGGCATCGGCGAGGTCCCCATACATTCTTATTGTTAAAGGCTGACCCTGCCTCCACGCCCCTCTAGTTGCCGCTCTCCCCGACCGCTTTTTGTTACGCACCCCTCCGTCCTTTGCCCCCCCACTACTCTGAGCACCCCGCATCGCCGGACGAGGCCCGTGTTTTCATACTGCCACCGATCTTTCGAAGACCGGTCGGCCATCTACCCTGTTTTTGATCGCTGGTACTGTCGTTGGCGTCGCCGGCCTGGAGTGACCAGACCATTTGCCAACATTGTCGGCCACCGACTGTATCCGATCGTCTGCGTCTAGAGCACGCACGTACGCTGCCCCACCGACTTTGATAATTTGCGATTCGTTTCGTGTTTAGGACTTGTTCTCGCTCACTTCGCACTCGGCTCAGCATGCCCTTCGCACGCGTGCGGAAGCGCGAAAACGGCTGTTAATTTGCGCGGAACGAATCGCGAAATATCGAACTTGGTGAGGCCGTGGAAACCCGCCAGCGTGAGTTCGAAGTTCGAAAACTCTATCTCAAGTTTTTTATACAAGCGAGTTGCGTGTTTCACAGACCTTTCAAGCTAGCTACCCAACCTGTCTCCTTCCTGTGTGTTTTGGTTTTCAAGGTCGCCCTCCCGTCACATCCTCCCCTTTCTATTGCAACTCCTTGCCCTTCTCTCGCAAATCTGCTCTCCTCTCTTGATCACAACCCCTTTGCCCGTCTCCACCGCTCCGCGACGCCAGCCACGCTGGCTCGAATTAGTTTCATTTTCCGACTAGAAACGAGCCCAGAGCTGTTCCACGCGTTCTGGCATGCATGTCACGTGTGCGCGTCTTGCTCGCTCTTGGTGTGCGTGTGTGGTCAGGATGGCAGACGGGAGGACTTGCACGCTTTGTCTGGCCGCTCAACAAAATGTCGAAAGTGTGACCGCTTGGCTTGAGCGTAATCCGCGCGTTAGGTGCCGCGTTGCGGAGCGCTTGCTCTCAGCTCTTGACCACCTGGCAGCCAACTTGCTGCTTCGGGGGTCCCGGTATTCAGCTGTGGAGATGGTGAATATTTTGTGGGCGGCGGTGACGGCTACATGCGCGCGACACTGTTTCCGCGAGGCAGACTTCGTCGACGTCAGGCCCGATTCCGAGCCTGAAGCTTTCGAACAGGATCACTCCGGCAACGATTTGTGGCAGCGCGTCGTTGACTCCGACCTGGGAGAGCGGGTGGGACATTTGTTGCGATGGTTTAATTACGGCCAGTGATGATGCCGAAACTACGGAACCGTGCACGGATTAGGGCATTTTGAATGAATTAAGTAGCGAGAGCGATTTGGAGGAATCTGATTGCGAGAACAACGATACTTTGGAGCCAGTGCCTCATGCAGCTTATGCCACGGGCCTCGGCGAACGAGCACCCTGCCATTTTAAATGAACTCGAGACCGCCCTTATCGCTTCTGCTTTTCGAAACGCGCGCATTGATTGATTTGTGGGGTTTAACGTCCCAAAACCACCATATGATTATGAGAGACGCCGTAGTGGAGGGCTCCGGAAATTTTGACCACCTGGGGTTCTTTAACGTGCACCCAAATCTGAGCACACGGGCCTACGACATTTCCGCCTCCATCGGAAATGCAGCCGCCGCAGTCGGGATTTGAACCCGCGACATGCGGGTCAGCAGCCGAGTACCTTCGAAACGCGCGCATCGCGGACTTTTTGGGCAAAAAAAGTGTATTTTCACTCGCAACTTTTTTAAAAGCTGTGTTTCATTTACTACGAACTTCGGGATACAGTGAACAGATGCCGCGTCAGGCTCAGGTTCGTTATAAGTGGGCTCGACTGTATATATATATATATATATATATATATATATATATATATATATATATATAGGTGCGGCGATGGCGTAGTGGTTAGAGCATCCGCCTCGCAGGCAAGAGGTCCGTGGTTCAAATCCCGGTGCCGCGCAGTTCCCAACCGGATTAAAAAAAAAAAAAATCCGCGTGTTGATGGAACTGCATTAAGAGGCCTGGGGTGCGGCCTCACCGGTAACCACCGCCGGGAACGCACTCCCTCACCAGAGAAGGATTGGCCACCCTGGTGCATTATCTGGCCATTACCTGCCACATTTATACGTCAAATAATTCACGGCCCTCAGTCCCCAGCAGCTGCGAAACAACTGACCACGGCGGCGGTCAGATCAGCAACGCAGCAGAGGGTGCTAAGAATCTCTGGATCCGGACAGGCCGCCATTGGAACCTGAACTTGGCAACGTTTAACGCTAGAACCTTATCTAGTGAGGGAAGTCTAGCTGTACTATTCGAGGAGCTAGAGGGTGTTAAATGGGATATAATAGGGCTCAGTGAGGTTAGGAGGACAGATGAGGCCCATACGGTGCTACAGAATGGGCACGTCCTTTGCTATCGGGGCTTGGCAGACAGAAGAGAACTGGGAGTGGGGTTCCTAATTCACAGAAACCTAGCTGGCAACATAGAGGAATACTATAGCATTAATGAAAGGGTGGTAGGTATCGTAATTAAGCTGAATAAAAGATACAAGATTAAGGTAGTACAGGCTTACGCGCCTACATCCAGCCATGATGACGCTTCAGTTGAAAGCTTCTATGAAGACGTGGAATCGGCAATGAGTAAGATAAAAACACAGTATACTGTAGTGATGGGCGACTTTAATGCAAAGGTAGGGAAGAAGCAGGCTGGAGACCAGGCAGTAGGAGATTATGGCATCGGTACTAGAAACGCTAGAGGAGAGCTACTAGTAGAATTCGCACAACGCAATAATTTACGGATTTTGAATACCTTCTACCGAAAACGAGAAAACCGCAAGTGGACATGGAGGAGCCCTAATGGCGAAAATAAGAATGAAATAGACTTTATAATGAGTGCACACCCAGGAATCGTGCAGGATGTGGAAGTGGTTGGCAAGGTACGATGCAGTGACCATAGAATGGTACGGTCTCGAATTCGCCTAGACTTGAAGAAGGAACGACAGCAAATGATACGCAAGAAGCCAATCAATGAGCTAGCACTGAGAGGGAAAGTACAGGAATTCAGAGTGTCGCTGCAGAACAGATACTCGGCTCTTAGTGAGGAAACCAACCTTAGCGTAGATACAATGAATGATAATCTGACGAGTATCATTACGGAGTGTGCAGTGGAAGTTGGAGGCTGGGTAGTTAGACAGGACACTGGCAAGCTTCCCAGGGAAACGAAGAACCTAATCAAGAAGCGTCAAATAATGAAACTGTCAAATACAACAGACAAAATAGAACTGGCAGAGCTTTCGAAGTTGATTAATAGACGTAAGGTATGCGATGTAAGAAGGTATAACATGGAGAGAATTGAACACGCTCTGAAAAACGGAGGAAGCGTCAAAGCAGTGAAGAGGAAACTTGGGATAGGCAAAAGTCAGATGTATGCACTAAGGGACAAAGAAGGCAAAATAACTACCAATATGGATAGGATAGTTAAAATAGCGGAGGAGTTTTACAGAGATCTGTACAGTAGCCGAAACTACCACGACCTTAATACTATAAAAACTAGCAGTAACCCAGATGACACCCTACCAGTAATGATAGAAGAAGTCAGAAAAGCTTTGGAGAGCATGCAAAGAGGCAAAGCTGCTGGTGAGGATCAGGTAACATCAGATCTGCTGAAAGATGGAGGACAGATTGTGTTAGAAAAACTAGCCACCCTGTTTACGAGGTGTCTCCTGATGGGAAGAGTACCAGAGTCTTGGAAGAACGCTAACATCATCTTAATACATAAGAAAGGCGATGACAAGGACTTGAAGAATTACAGGCCGATCAGCTTGCTCTCTGTAGTATACAAGCTATTTACAAAGGTAATTGCTAACAGAGTAAAGAAAACATTGGAATTCAATCAACCAAAGGAACAAGCAGGATTTCGAACAGGCTACTCAACAATTGACCACATTCATACTATCAATCAGGTAATAGAGAAATGCTCAGAGTATAACCAACCACTATACATAGCCTTCATAGATTACGAGAAGGCGTTTGATTCAGTAGAAATATCAGCCGTCATGGAGACACTGCGTAATCAGGGCGTAGATGAAGTATATATAAACATTCTGGAAGAAATCTACAGGGGATCAACTGCTACCATAGTGCTTCATAAAGAAAGCAACAGAATACCAATCAAGAAGGGTGTAAGGCAGGGGGACACAATCTCCCCAATGCTATTTACCGCGTGCTTACAGGAGGTTTTCAGAAGCCTAGAATGGGAACAGTTAGGGATAAGAGTTAATGGAGAATACCTTAGTAACCTGCGCTTCGCCGATGACATTGCATTGCTGAGTAACTCAGGGGACGAATTGCAATTCATGATTACGGAGTTAGACAAGGAGAGCAGAAAGGTGGGTCTTAAAATTAATCTGCAGAAAACGAAAGTAATGTACAACAACCTCGGAAAGGAGCAGCGCTTCGAGATAGGTAATAGTGCACTTGAAGTTGTAAAAGACTATGTCTACTTAGGGCAGGTAATAACCGCAGAGCCGAACCAAGAGATTGAAGTAACTAGAAGAATAAGAATGGGGTGGAGCACATTCGGCAAGTACTCTCAAATTATGACAAGTAGATTGCCACTATCCCTCAAGAGGAAGGTATATAACAGCTGTATCTTGCCGGTACTTAGCTACGGAGCAGAAACCTGGAGACTTACAAAGAGGGTTCAGCTTAAATTGAGGACGACGCAGCGAGCAATGGAAAGAAAAATGGTAGGTGTAACCTTAAGAGACAAGAAGAGAGCAGAGTGGATTAGGGGACAAACGGGGGTTAAGGATATCATAGTTGAAATAAAGAAGAGGAAATAGACATGGGCCGGGCATGTAGCGCGTAGACAGGATAACCGCTGGTCATTAAGGGTAACTAACTGGATTCCCAGAGAAGGGAAGCGGGTTAGGGGGAGACAGAAGGTTAGGTGGGCAGATGAGATTAAGAAGTTTGCGGGTATAAATTGGCAGCAGCAAGCACAGGACCGGGTTAACTGGCGGAACATGGAAGAGGCCTTTGTCCTGCAGTGGACGTAGTCAGGCTGATGGTGACGATGATGATATATATATATATATATACACACATATACACATATACGTCAGTGACGGCGGTGGGGGCGACGGAAAAAAAAACAGCCGAGACTGCCCATATAATTTCTATCGCAATAAAAAAGGCTGGCAACAATGATAATCATGATGGTCTGCCCATCAGTGGAATTACTGCACTGTGTCCCAACCAAAAATGAATTTAATTAGCAGTACCAGCTACACTTTTAAAAACCACATGAATCTGAGGCAACTTTGCAGTGGGCTCGTGTTAATATTTTAATTAGTTACACAGAAACACTTCTTGTGCTGAGGAGTTGTAATTGCAGACTACGTATCCGAACCCTCATCTACACGGAGTTTTGTTCATTGGCTTTGCGTACCAGATGCTGCCGCACATAGTTGCGTGTGTGTGGAGTGCTAGCAGTCGCTGTGTGCTTGGTGCGGTGTGCATGGCTGCTGGAGTAGTGATCGTTCAGTCCAATTTGTCTGCACACAAAGACCCCGCAGGATGTGTTGAACGCCCTGGACATAATTCACTCGTGTTTCAGGTAATTCGATGACTACGTGGCAATGTACCACTTTTCACAATGTGGGTCGACAGTTATGAAGTAGCTGCAGGGAGAGGCTTGGCAAAGTAGGCGTACGGGCTTTTGGCAATAAAATGTGCTTTTAGTTCCCCGTCTTTTCTGCGCAATTTGTGCACCAACAAAATTTTGGCAAGAGCGAAATTTTTTGCTTTTCCAGGCAATTTTGTTACTGCGAGTTTCAAATGTATCTGAATGTTATCGCACAATAATCCTGTTCATATTCTGCATTATAGTTGAATAACTAGGCTTGTGCGAATATTCAAATGCTTTGAATGGCGAGCTGATGAGTTGAATGTTGGCAACGTCGCATTCGCGGTACCTTGTATATGCAGTATGTGACTTGCATTTGTTATATTGTCAATGCACTTTATTGACATTATATATCTGGTTATTTAGTGTATTAGTAATGTACTATACTTGGCTGGTAAGCTAGCCCCGCCGCGGTGGTCTAGTGGCTAAGGTACTCGGCTGCTGACCCGCAGGTCGCGGGTTCAAATCCCGGCTGCGGCGGCTGCATTTCCGATGGAGGCGGAAATGTCGAGGCCCGTGTGCTCAGATTTGGGTGCACGTTAAAGAACCCCAGGTGGTCAAAATTTCCGGAGCCCTCCACTACGGCGTCTCTCATAATCATATGGTGGTTTTGGGACGTTAAACCCCACAAATCAATCAATCAATTGGCTGGTAAGCTAGCTATTGTAAAACCAGTGAATAAATGCACACATGTTCGTTTACGCAATGGCGTTACTGTGTAATTGCTCAGACCTTGCAAATAATAATTGTGCAGTCTCCATCTTTTTTGTGCCACATGCTTTGTGGGGCAAGGATGCCAAACATTAGATCAAGAAAGCGGGACATTTGAACAGGGTGGACTGACACAAGTATCAAACATTGTTTTCTTTACAAGCACTGGCGTTGCACTTTTGTCTTTCTTGAACAAGTGTCAAGAGTTGACTCAATGCCTTTGTTTAGTAATCTTGGGAAATACTACTCCACGCATTACACTGAAGATTTCGTTGGTGATGACAAAGCCAAGTGCACGGTTGCAACTGACCATATCTAGTTAGAATGCCATTAAATCCACTTTTTCCAACATGAATGACGCTGAAGTAAGCCATTATCAACCTACTGAAGTTTGAAGTTCCATGATCACCAGACACCAAAGCCCAGAATTTGAAGCTACGTGCGCACTCTTAGTGACTTGTTTTTTTTTTTTTTTGGGGGGGGGATAAAGGTGGAAGACTATGCAGCAAAGAAAATTTTTGCTTACGTGATGAGAGGGTTTTTCTTGAGGACCATGTTTAGCTGGATACGTCCCTTCAGGCAGACAGTGAGACCCAGCTTCTGCAGGGGTAGAAATAGCGAGACAGGAGTGCCTTAGACATCACTTTCACAATGATTTTTTTCGTTGCTTTTCTTTTATGATCGTTAGCTGATGTAAGAAATGACAGAAGGGTATTTTATTTCAAGTCACTTCCAGTAACAAATGCAGTTAATACAACTCACAAATTCAGTATTGCCCTAAAAGTGGAACTAAATGGCCACTAGAGCAGTGGTTTGCCGAAGCCAAATTATTTCAACTCTGTCTACTTTGAAAACTGTTGCAAAGAAATTATCACAACAAAACAAACAAAGTTGTGATGGATTGAGAAAAACCAAATTAAATGGAAGTCTAGTGCACCTGTTGGATTAAGCAATGATACTGCATAACATACAAAATCACAGACACTGGGACAACTATATAGATTACACCAAGTGCCACCTTCCAATACACATTCGCTAGCCAACTATATTCGGCCATTTCAGCGATGCAGGCGGCGCCATGCAGCCATGCTCCAAAGCTGTCACACGGTGATAATCTGCGAGGTAGTTCGGTCTCTCGGTAGTCATGAACCAAAGAATGCGTCTTCATGCTTTGCGACGCTGACGTGCACGCTCTCGACATCACCGTCTCGTCCGCCATTTCGACGTACCGTTGCGCTGCCTATAGTCGCTGGTATGGTCCAATAGCCGACTAAAAGAGCAATCCATAATAAAATGGTGACACAAAGCCTAATGAGCAAACCGTGAAGGAGGGCTCTGAACTTGTTTTGCAACAATAACATGAAGTTTGCAAAGCATGATGCACAAGTGCTCTTGAGTTGCACCCACTGGAATACTGCTGTTACAACTAGAAATATTACCGTATTTACTCGCGTAATCCTCGCACTCGCATAATTCTCGCACCCCCCACATCGCCCAAGAAAAATACGATTTCTTTTTTCCTCGAGTAATTATCGCACCCCAGAAAACTGCCGCAATAATGTCGTCTGCTCGTTCCAGCCACTCATGATGATAGCGCACGCCATTTGGCGCCATCTCTTAAGCATCAAGCATACTATTGCACGCAAATTCAATCAAATCCAAGCCAAGCCGAAGTGGCCAGTGCGCGTTGCGGCGTGTTTTGTATGCTGTGTCGGTAATCTTGGCACGTTATGGTGTGATACTGAAGCTACACGGCTGCTTCAAGTTGCAAGTGATAGATGACAACGGCACTAAACGACGGCAACAGGGCCGCCGGTAGGCCCTTCGTAGTCTACGAGTTTTGTGATCGCTACTGGTGACGGCAGCTGAAAGCCACCAAGACGCGTTGGGCCTGCCGTGGGCCTAAAACTGGGATTGATGGTAAACTTTATTTCGTCAGAAGAAAACTGCTGACTATTCTGTTAAATAGCCATAAGCCCAATACTGACGTCCTACGCTTACCTTTTGAGAGCTCCTGTTGGGCGACGAACGCTACCATTACTCCCGCAACGCCCACAAGCTTTGCGTATGGTATTCTAATTCTCGACTATTTGCTTGCACTTTTTGTGTCTCAAATAAATCTTGCCTTGTGTTGAACCTCTGCTTTTATTGTTGAGGTAACTCTTAATTAGTACTTCTCAAAGCTTGCTGTTAGTTGCTGGTGTGAGAATCCCGATTTGCGGCCACTTCGGTTTTTTTTTTTTCACTCGGTACGCTCTCGTGAAAAGTTCTTCCCGCGTAATTCTCGCACCCCCCAACTTAGCATCGCTTTTTCGGCAAAAAAAGAGCGAGGATTATGCGAGTAAATACGGTATATGTCATTTGCCAAGCAGCAGAATGTCATTTCCACAGACCTGTAATAGCAGCTAATACATAGTACTGTAGTGATGACCTCTTTTAACCCTATTGGGAGCCTGCACATGGTACTTGAGTAGGCTATACACCATGCTACACACAATATTAGATGAATACATCTTTTTTTTTTTATATGAAGAAAAATAAGTAAAATAATGTTCCTGATGCGACAACACGACAAATGCTCTCGCTCGCCATTTTTCAGTGGCACAACGCAATAAGCGAACATGTTAAAACGGATCCGGCTAAACAAAAAAGAACTGGTAATTTACAAAACAAGTTTACAAGCAGTCAACTGCCTGTGTTGTAGTACATGTGATGTGAAAATTCATTCAGTCTTTCTCACAAAAGTATTTCACAATCACAATGGCCCCAATAAAGCTGAATTATGTAGATAGCCATGATGACATCAGGCTTACCACATAAAAACTGACCATAGCAACAAAATGAAAAAAAAAAAGCTAAAAAGTCGCCAACCTGGACTATGGTATGTGGGGATCTGAGGCGCGCCCGCGACCATTTCGCGGGCATTCCGCCGCACGGCCACACCCTTTTGCTTTTCCTGCTCCGAGAACGACGCGTGGCGATAGATGGCGCCACGTGCGGGCACGGCACGCGGTACTAGCGCGCCGAGGGAGCGCCCTCTTCTCCGTGGCCGGCGCCGGGTAAGCACGTGTTTTCCTTCGTCCGCGTCCCCTTTGGGAATCGCGGACTGTAGCCTGCCTGGGGTGGCCCTGGGCACCTCGGCAGGCGTGTTTACTTGAGTGCTGGCTTCGGTAGCGTACGCTAAGCCCACAGCGGTGCCTAGTGCTTGAAGTGGTCGTACCACAACGAGCCGCACTTGCCGTAGGCCTACGCGTACGAGGTTTGCCCTAACACTCGCGACCAGGCCCATTGGCCATCGTGAGAGTGCGCAGCATAGCCGCGAGGGACCTTTTCCCGACCGCGTGTCAAAGCTCGCCATTGCCAGCTGCGACGTGCTCGCGGTTTTCCCCTTATTGTGAACGTCCGCGTGCGGGTGCCTTTGCTACCCGCGTCCCGGGAGCGGACGTTGTACTGTTGTTCGGGGTGCCGCCAGAGGCAATAAAGTGTTGTGTACTTTTGCATTAGAACACTGTCTATTTGCCGCGCCGCGCTAAACGCCTTATTAGTTGAGCGCGCGCGGAGCGGTGCGCTACACGCGAGTAAACGGAGTAGCGGCCCTGTGGCTCGCTAAGCGTGAACCCGCGGTGATCGTTCGCTGCAGTTAGTAGCGGGGTCACCATAGGTAGTAGAAGTAGTCAAAAGTAGTCTCAAATGTCTGAAAACAACTGCATCATTTTTTAAATGACTAAATGCAAGAACCTCTTGGTGGTCAATTAAATAATTACAGCAAGAACATTTCAAAATCATATTTGCTGCAATCAAACCATAAATTGGTATTTCCAGCAATCATATCATACAGAATGACAAAGTTCCTTGCATTTTTGCAGCAATTACACTGTTCAGGCACTTTCTGTGGCCTAATTTTTTGTCTTGGGGACAGTAAAAATGGGTAGTGCTCAAAATCACAGTTGTTGGAATGAAAGCATCAACTGCAGTGACTTTCGCAATATTTTTTCTTGCGATGAAGAATTACGGGCAGATTATATTCGAGAGTCCCGTTCTGTGCCTATACACACAATCCTGAGGAATAACATGGACAGTTCATCAGGTAACTTATTTCTAATGTCGATCCGTGTAGTGCACCCTGGATGCAAAGTGCTTTCTATTAGCTTGTTTCTTTCCAATTGTATTTTAAGGTCACATTCAGCAATAGGCAGTCTACTGAATGAGGCCCCATGAAACAGTTTTCCTCCAAGTCCCAGCATCGTATCCAGAGTGTTCTATTCCACGAGTCTGTTTGCTATAGCACACCGAGCACAGAATGAAACCCGATCACACTTGCCTATGCAATCCTCATTTTGGACTAAGGACAAGTCTCCACTGAAATACATTTCTGCCTACAACACTGACCTTGGTTGCCCTGTTTTGGCACAACATACTCGAACACCAGTGGCCGTGACATCACATTATATTGATGATTCAGTTCAAACTGAGTGAACAAGAAAGCAGCTGAAAAGTAGCCAGGCAGCTACTTTTTCATGCCGCTTCCAGCCTAAAAATGTTGCCGAATCGGTGCAGAGCAGCAGAGTCTGGTGACACTTGATGACATTACTACAGTGATGATACTATCACAATGACTCACTCTAATGCTCAAATATTTCAACTTGGCCTTCACACTAGCAGGGTGCAAGTAGGATGAGGCAATGCACCGTGACTGGGTCAGACTCTGAGAGAGGCAAAAATTACTTGAATAAGGATTCATGATAATCTCAAGTGCTCCGGGGACCTGCAACTTACAGGCTCCAAGTCCAGTTGAAAGCGATGCAGACTGCCATTGGGTTGCAGCCCCTCCACTTGCTCCAAGTAGTAAGGGTCAGCCATGTAGAAATGTGGGAAAGACAATGCCACGGGTAAATCTGGAAAAAGATACAAACTAGTATTTGAACCATCATATACTTAAGCACAAATTAAAACACATCCCTGAAAAAGACTCAGACAAGCTTCAGCTCTTCACCTTCCTACTCTGGTGACATTCTCCAGTGCCAATTTTGGAGCATATTAATTTTTTTATGAGCAACCTCATATCTTCACAGACAATGAATTGAAAACCTTAAAATATCACTCAAGTCTACAACTGAAACCGCACAGTTTTACATAAAAAGCTGTTACGAGATCAAAACAAGCGTCACGTGTGCCATAGTTGTCACCGTTGGTGTTCGTAATAACTAAAGCGCAAAATAAGAAAAAATCTAAGTACATAAAAACACCAAGGATACAATAGGATTCAAACCTCGGTCCCCTGCGTGCCAGCCCAGTATTCTATGACAGGACCACACTGGTGCTTGAAACTCCATTGCAAAGTGGCCTTAGACAGGCTTTACGTCGGGGAAAGGAATCGCGTTAATATCAGTAACAAGTGATTGTGATAGCAAAGAAACAACCAGGCATCACACAATGTGAACTGCTAACAAGTGGGTCATTGAATGCTCCAACCAATTAGAAATACAAAAGCGTCAGGCATAATTCATCGTTGTCAGTCACAGCATCAAAAAATTGCACAAAATTCCTTGCAAGTGTGTAGTGGGTACCAGGCTTCTCCAAAGAATGATGAATGATGGCATAGTGAATGCCTCCCTACTACACCAAAATGATGATTTACAGTGTAGTGAGTACCCTTCAAGTGTACTTGTAGCAGTTACCCAAAGCGTGTTTAAAAAATCTCTCAAAGGCTGCTCTTCCAGCTTTTGCTGTGGCTGTGCTGCGCCTTCCGCGCAGGCCTGGCAGTGTTTTTGAAATGAACAACATCTAGTATTTGTCTGTAACAAGAGCAAAAATGCTAGACTGCCCTTTGAAACTTCAGGTAATAAAGGGGTCCTGCAACACTTTTTGAGCAAGGTCAGAAAATGCTGCCGATCGGTAGTAGAAGCTCCCGACAACACGCGAGCCAAATATTATAGCGCAGCATGCCGCCTGGAATTCACAATAAATTATCAAAGTGAGCTGAAAATGGCTTTCTCATCTCATGACAAATCATGAAATAAGCCCGAAAATCACTCATAGTAAGCCCATCTATCAGCCATTGGCTGATTTGAACGAGGCGCGCTCGGTTGTTACAGAGACCGCCGCAAAAGGCCGTCAGTTGTCCACGCGTGCGCGCGCGATCGCATTGAAAAAAAAAAACGCGTATTCGAAGAAAAAAAGAGAAAAAAGTGCTGAAGGTCACAAGGCGAGAGTGAAATTTTTTGTTTGCCCCTCCCATTCCTCCCTGCTTAGCTTCCAACGCTTTCGTCAGGACGAGAAAAAAGAGAATGCGATTGCAGCGTGCGACAAATCTTTGTAAATCCGCTCATACAGGACGGATTCTTAAAATTTTTGCGGCGTTCAATTTGTGAGGTAATACACATTTCCAGTGAATTAATTCCATGGTTACTCAAAAAAGTGTTTCAAGGCCCCTTAAATGATTTATGAACAAAGATTGTTTGCCTCTCCCATTCTTGAACTGAATAACTATTCAGCTCAAGAATGAGCAGATCAATAAATTGATCAGCTCATCATGACAATGGACCAATGACGGTGAAGATTTGACTTATCACTTTTCACAAGTTAACTGCTCGATGTCGATTCAACTAGAAAACTCACTGCAAAATATGCTCACAAGAGTACTTTCAACAATAAAGTTTTAAGTAGTAAATATTTTTTTAGACAATCAAAGATACCCTTTCATCATGATCAGCATATTATATGTCGAATTATATACACTAAATATAACATTAAAACAACCAATTTCTCGACATAAATTGCTGATTTACAGTTACCTTAAGTGGAAACAATAACAGAAACAGTCAAGCTTAAAATAAATATTTCATTTTCAACCTGTACAAAAATTTAAACATGATCGGAACAAACATCGTAAAGCCTACTAATTTCACACATATGCAGCTTTTAGAGTTAAGGACTGTCACCAAGGGGCATGATGATATGTGGGGTTTAACGTCCCGAAACCACCATATGATTATGAGAGACGCCGCAGTGGAGGGCTCCATAAAATTGGACCCCCTGGGGTTCTTTAACATGCACCCAAATCTGAGCACACGGGCCTACAGCATTTTCGCCTCCATCGAAAATGCAGCCGCCGCAGCCGGGATTCGGTCCCGCGACCTGAGGGTCAGCAGCCGAGTACCTTAGCCACTAGACCACCGCAGTGGGGCTCACAGGGGGGCACTGACAAGAAAATATATTGGGGTAACTGTTGCTGGATTTACAAATTTAGGGACTCCTGCAACACTTTAATGGTCAGAAAATGCTGAACATGCCCTCACGCTCACGAACGCATGGGCGGAGAGTTTTTCTATTCCTGGAGAAGGTAGGGCGCCCTACATGCTTTTTCACACCCCTCTCTCTCTCTCCATTACAAACACACACACACACACACACACATAATATATATATATATATATATATATATATATATATATATATATATATATATATATATATATATATATATATATATATATATATATATATATATATATATATATATATATATATATATATAATAGAGAGGTATAATAATACCTCTCTATAATACCTCTCTGGTATAATAGAGAGACAGATTTATTTACAGAAAGGCAGAGAGGTCGGCCTATGCGATAGCAGATGACTTCTCTCGTTCAGACAAGCACAAGGGCACTAGAAGCCAGGCAGGGAGGGATGGCGCAGGGGAAAGAAGTCGCACAGGTCATGACCTTGAGCACTTTTTACTTTTTTTTCCTCTCTTTTAAAGTGCGGCTTGAAGGCGAGGGCATGTGGTGGCTTCTCGCATCAGCCTACGGTGTTAAAGTCGGCCAATGCTGGTGAATTTGAGTATATGGCGTGGCCATTTGGTATTAAGGTGTCATTTGTAGAAAGGGGATTCATTTTTAACTGGCTAAAGGTTCCAGGCTACAATTTTTGGCTCGCGCATACTTGGAAGCTTCGACTACTGATCGGCAGCATTTTCTGACAATGCTGAAGTGTTATATAGAGACCGTTAAAGAACAAGTGGGGTTAGAAATTACAAGCTGTTAGAGTACCTAGCTGATACACCATGATAGACTCAATGCAAAGGATAAAGGAACACATGAAAATACAACTCGTTGAACCAAACCACATACATTTTAATGAGCTGAACATTTAAATATTAACATACACTAAGCTCTTCAAAACACAAATTTTACAAGCCAGATGTGGGTGACTGTTGAAATGAAAAGTTTAAATGATTAAGATGAGCAGCCTATTTATTTTATCAAGAGATTATCACGACTTAGAAGCTGTATTTAGCAGATTTTAATGTTTGCGTTTTTTTTTGCTTATCACACCCTGACATAAATAAGTTACAGCTACACAGTGCAGTGAGCTACTAATGCAAAACACTAAAGATGAGACCTGCTACAAAGTCTGTGCCACGGGTGTTTTGATCAAGGGTTTCAGAAGATGTTAAACAAAATGCTCGAGCTAAAACGTCCACTGTAATATACTTCTGGACATCGCAACCTGTGGAAAATCTTTGTTTTAGCAGAGTAATTACCATGCTGGCATGGGCCGAGGTCCATTACACCAGAGCGCAGTTTCCGCTTTGTGTCAAAGCAGGCATTTGCAGAGTAGTTTTCCCCATTTTGGAAAGTGGTCTCCGGAGCTACGAACTGCTCCAGTGGAATTTCAAACATTGATGTACTGCCATTATACTGCATTCTGATTGACCTGAAAATGGGCAAAACAGTTGTGTGAGAACAGGTTGTAATACATCACATGAAGAACTCCCAGGACATTGAGGGTAACAAAGGTTACAGTGGCTCAGTAAAATGTTCAACGCTACAGACAACTGGCAAGAACGTGTCGCAAGACACTGGTGGAAGCGATAAACTGAACTATAGTGACAGAATCGTGCATTATCGCAGTTGAATAGGATTTGTATTATAAATGGCATTTGATATTCTCAATAATCAGAACATTGCATAAACAAATGACAAAGTCTAGGTGCAGTGCAAATGAGTTGAATTGCTGCTCATAATCTGCTGCTGTTCTGGCACGCCACTACTGATGTTTCATTTTATAGCCTGCATATCGCCAGGCATCTTTGCTTTATTCTATGCTTATTACAAAATAAAAGGAGCTGACAGTAAGAGAACAGTGATGCCTTCATGAAAACTAATAAAACCATGTTGAGTCGCAGTGCACAAACATTAACCACTATCACAACTACTCTTTGCAGATTGTATTGCGCGTGCTACAGTAGAATCTCAATGATACGATTACGGTTGATGCGTATTTCGTGATGATACAAATTTTAAGGTTGTTTCGAAAAGACTACATTCTATAAAATACGCCGTGATTTAGTGTTATACGAACGACTTCCCCAGTCACCGCGGAGGATACGAACTTGCAATTGACACTGCACGCAAGCAGCCCAACGCGGCATGTCTGTAGAAAAAGGTCCGTTTACACTTGGCCTCGAAGAGAGTGAATGCAGCAAAACTCACTGGAATTTCCCTCCCTTCACAGCCTAAGTGTCCAGAACACCGCTCCACGAGGCCGACAAGAAAAAATTTGTCGAAAACCAATTTTCCCACCTCACCTTTTTGCTTCACAGCTTTGACTACACCGGCTGCACTGAGCTGCATTAGCTCTCAAACCACATGATGTAAACAACCAGCCAGAAATTGAACAAAAGCGGTAAAGGCGTCGGCGGTGGATCGCATCGGCGCAATCGTGAACTGCCCGTGCAGCACGTCAAAGCTCACGACCTTGATG
Source organism: Rhipicephalus microplus (assembly GCF_043290135.1). NCBI lineage: Eukaryota > Metazoa > Arthropoda > Arachnida > Ixodida > Ixodidae > Rhipicephalus > Rhipicephalus microplus. The sequence goes on from NC_134701.1 coordinate 283,176,168, forward strand.
AAAACGCATTCATCGAGGGCCTAGTTTGGATTAAAATCACTGAGAACACCGAAAGAAGAAGAAGGTGCAGCTGCAGCAAGTTGGCATGCCCTAACACGTCTCAATTTTGTACTGCCGTCTGAATCCATCGCCGCCGCTGCCGGTACGTTTGCTCATGTCATTTCTGCTGGCGTATCTCCCGAAAAGTTTGTAAACGTATAAACTATTTTTTTTTTCAGTGCTTTGTATGCATCATTAGAACTCCAGCCGTGTTTTAAAGCTAAAAAAACTGGCAAAATAGAATGCCTTCTCAAGCGACAATAGCGGCAGCATGCATAAGGGGCCGAACGAATGAACGTTTTGGACGGGCGCAGACGTGGTTTTCCAGCCACTCTGGCGTTTTCATTTGAGTTCTCCAGTACTAATTTTTTTTCATGTCGAATGAACCATAAGGTGTTCCGGCAGCTTAAGCAGCAAGGCGAGTGAATTTTCAATTAATTTTGCTGCTTTCGCTCCACTTAATGTCAAGCATGAATGCGCTTTAAATGCCAGCAGCATGAGTGAAGAAACCGCAGCACTTTATTGGAAGACTGAGAAGGCAGGAAAGCTCAAAAAACATGATGGACTTTTCCCAGCAAGTAGTAGTTGACAACAATAAAGTTCTTGTTCATCTGCATGATAAGCTTTAACTATTTTTATTTGACACAAATGCGTGAACATACGAATAATTTCCATGCTCCCTTCAAATTGGTATCATCGAGATTATACTGTACTTCGTTAGTGCTGCAGATAAAAAACTTATTAATAAAATGTTTCCAAGTGTTTTCTTTGTTTCCATTCGATGATTTGACACACTAACTAGTAAGCTTTTTGTTGTATTAAACAAGTACCTCTAAAATTGATCGTCACTCCCATTTACTTTGTACTAACATCAATGCCCAGAACAGCTAGTTTTAAAGCTGTGCACTTGACTGCCAAATTATATTTTTCAATACACCTTAATTTCAGCACAATGTGCATGGTAAGTACAAGAACAGCTGTATAACAGAGAGCTTTATCACACTTCTGATGACCAAGCTTAGGCATTATTTGTTTTCATGACTAAAGGTTCCTTTTATGCCTCTGAAGCCTAAGACTCCTGGCATAAACTGCATGTACAACATTCTTACTTCAAACTTCCCAGTATTACAATTGAGGATATGACAGAGAAGAACACAACGGGACAGGCAATGTCCTTTCAGGCCTTTAAAGGGGCCATGTCATTCAATTTTCGGTCCTAATATGTGTCACGTAGGTTAATCCTTGAGTGTTCACAAATGCGCAGGCGATATTTCAGTGCATTTGGTCAAGAACTCAATTTATAATGAGCATTTTTATAAATGTGTGAGCCGCCTCAGAGTCTGACAACACTGGTGCACTGGCGAGCCGTGACGTAGTAAGCCGCTTGCTTTGCGAGCGTCTGTATTCCGGCTAACAATTTGATTTTGTGGTCAGCAGTGAGTACAATGAAGCTACTGCAGCCTTCTTAAGTTTGGCATTGAAAAACAAACAACTTGCAGTGGCTGAAGCTTACATCGAAGATGACGGCTCCACTTTATGATGCACATGATGTCTCGCATACCATGGTAAAATGGCAGTCACTGGCGACGTGCGGCACTTATGGCTGGCAACATTCAGAGCTCATTTTGCACTCCAATATTCTTCTAGCCCCGCCGTGGTGGTCTAGTGGCTAAGGTACCGGGCTGCTGACCCGCAGGTCACGGGATCAAATCCCGGCTGCGGCGGCTGCATTTTCGATGGAAGCGAAAATGCTGTAGGCCCGTGTGCTGAGATTTGGGTGCACTTTAAAGAACTGCGGTCAAAATTTTTAGAGCCCTCCACTACGGCGTCTTTCATAACTATATAGTGGTTTTGGGACATTAAACTCAACATATCTATCATCTAATATTCTTCTAGAGCTCATTTTTCAATCATACATTTACAGACACAATAGAGCCTCCACTTTCATTTTTTCATGAAAACCGCAATTTGGTGGGTGACCGTGTAATGACATCTTAAGAAAAACGGGAAACCATAGTGTGGTGTGCTAAGGGTGTAGTTTAAGAGATCCCCCTAATGTGGCAAAGTGTACGACGGTCCAACTGGGCATTGCATCAAATAACAGGCCAAGGAACATGAACTATCATTGGAAGATGCGTTGACATCATTCTAAAACCTACGCACTCCTCGCAGCACTTGCAGAAACTGAACCACGATTGAGGACATCAAAATCTTAAGCATAAGTAAGGACAGATTAGCTCTTGAACTGTCGAAAGCATTCTTTAGCAGAAAGGTGACAAGTACATTAACGTAATATCAGTATCCCTACATGTCTGTTAAGTTAGATGAGTAAACAAAAGTTTATAGTTTTACAGTAAGACCACCTTAATTTACTCCTCCCTTATGATTGCCCGTGCATTTATTGCCCTCATTTCTTATAAAGTCGAATCTATCTGGTATTAACTCTTTCGTTACTGTGCGAAAATGATTTTTCATATGTCTCGGGAAGATTGTTTTAGCCAGTTTGAAAAATACTCCAGCACGCATTGCAGCATACTAAATTTTGCACAATGAAATGCTCTTTCCGAAAAATATATGTTGTAGAGCAACAAAAATATCTTATAATGAATAAAAATGTGAAAAGCATGGAATTTTTGGCTGCCAGCTGGTAAACAGTGCAATAAGAAACACTATAGTAGTATATGCCAAAGTATTCATAACCTAGAAAATTAAGAATATACATTTGTAGATAAATAACCCAGGAACAGTATAAAAAAATATTGAATGTTGTACAAAATGATTCTCTTCACATAGACAAAGATAATCAGAACCGAGTTGCTGCTTTATTGTTCGTGCCATGAGGTGAAGGAAGCATTGCACATTTTTTAGTGAGCCACAAGTGTACTCGTACACTTTTCTCTGGAAATTTTCGTTGTCTTACGTCAAGAGTCTCCAGGTGTTAAAATATAGATGGACACCCATGATGACAATATTTGCTATATTAATGAGATGTCCAATGAACTTCACTATTTCATCTAGCGTCACCTCTTTCCATGAGCCACCTCACTCTGCATAGGTTGGCGTTCCAATATATGCATTCAAGTATATTTATTTGAATTTTTGTGCATATCGTATTAAAAAAAGAACAATATCGCACCGCGCACATTTTTAAAATGTCTTGCACTGCTCTGTAGTCAGTGCCAAGATGTGCTCTGGGGGCCTTCTTGTTGTTGGGAGAAACTCTGCAGCCAGCGCCAGCACACCGCGCCCCAGCGAAATGTGGACCACGCACGTAACCAGAGTAGCTATAAGATTGTGTATAAAGATCAAAAGCTACACGCACTTGTCGCGGAGGAGACAACTGGTGGATGTAAACAAAACAAACCCATTAATGGCTGCGGATGTCTCAGGCTGACGCGAAACAACGTCGCCATAAAGCTTGAAGCTGAGGTACAGTCATCCTTATACTCTAAGCCGATCCTCACTTAATTCAGTTGTGGTTGCAAGACAGTTTCGAGCAGCGCATGTGCTTTGCAGCGCTGGTGTGCACCCATGTGCACGTGATGCCGCCGCCGTAGGATCGACCAGTGACACTAGATGTGACCCTGTGCCTGATATAACGATGCAAGCAAAACCAAAGCTGCTGGAAACTGTCAGAGAAGGCCACCTCGACACATTAAACATGCGACAAACCTTTGTAAATATTTTTTGTAGACAAAATTTTCCCTGACTCTTAGGAACAGCTCTCTGTTGAATAGCTGGCATGAATTTCTGGCAATTATTACTGCTCAACATTGTAAAATTGCAAAGCTGACACTTTAATTCAATATTTGGCTTGTAAAGTTTCTTTTCATTACAGAACTTCGATATTACTGTAGCATAATCACGATGGACAAGCACTTCTGTCAAGTTCGCCAGCCTAGTGCACTTTCCCAACAATAAACGCACATTGGTTTGTGCAAAGATCTGTCGAAAATCTTTATGTTACCAAAACAGGCAAATTCAAATTAATTCTTAAGGTTGAGTGGCTGGACTAACTACTAGAAAGTGCTGGGTGCATAAGAAACAAATTTAACATGCCAAAATCGACAATCCAAAAGCTTTGATCACCGGCGATCAATCTGAATAGGCGAAGTAACAAAAGAGTTAAACAAACCAAGCTGGAGTCTGCACCTGTCCTGTCATGCACTTCTCTGTCCTGTCCCCACAAAAATTAGCACTATTTTAAGAAAGAATATGCCACCAACTTGCCCAGCAACATGTTTTGTTAAGCAAATATTTAACGAGTCTGCACGTTTTTTTTTTTTTTGGCATTACATTGTATTTCTGTGGGTGTACTGAAATGGCTCGGAATAACTTGTGTTCATGTTTAGGGTTTCATGGCTACAAGAAAAATTTCCTTTTGAAAACGCCATAGGACAAAAGTTTTTCAAAAGAGAAAGTCATTTGAATGATGCAATGACAAAATATAAGACCACGCTAAGTCAATCATTTTAAATATTCGCCTTAAACAATCCATAATATGCCGCAGCTTTTGTCAACACAAAGAACTAGTGCATCCACATCAACTTGAAATAAAGATGCTCCTGCCGCTCTTGTCCACAGTCTACTGAATGGCAATACACAGTTCCTACCTGCAGAAGTCGGGATTGTAAACTTCAATGAACTTCTCTCCAGGTTTCAGAGGAGGCACGAGCTCGCCATCTAAATATCGAAAAAAAATTGTCATTGTTTTTTTTAGCACAGTGTCACTGCAAACTTGACAACATACTACAAGATTTTTGTTTCTTCTTGATGCTGTAATTACCAGGTGAGAGAAATAAGATAAACAGAGGGGCACAAATGTGAATTGAGTTGGTAGTACTCACTTGTGCCATTTATCATGTTGCATGTCCCATTCCACCAGGTAAGGTTTCTGCATTAGAGTAAGCCACAGTTGTAAGTTAAACAATTCAGGATGCATTGTGCTAGTAAGCACTGCAGATAACTGGGGTGTCTCAAGCACAGGACAGTGTTCTCAATCTGTACTTGCCAAGTTGTGTTGTGACTGTTGGTGAACTGTTGTAGTTATGGCTGTTAGGATAGTTTAGCACTTAATTTATTCTAAAGTTACATTTGTCTAAGGCCGAGAAGCTTAAACCGTAGTACAGTAAAACCTTGTTAATTCGAAGTCACTGGGGCCGCGAGAAATCTTCAAATTAAGCGGGTTTTCGAATCAACAGAACATTCAAAAAGTGAGATGCCACGAGCTTAGAACTGTTCAAAGTAATCAGTGCTCGTCGTTTGCTGTGTAGGCTAGCTAGCGGCTCCAAGGGTTACGTTGTCCAGCAATACCTGGTCGTTTTAATTTTGCGCAAACACGGGGTAATGATGGGCCTCGCTGCTGCTACTGAAAAAAAAAAAAACTGCTGTCGTGATCAACTGAAATGCGCGCCTGCGGAAAACAATACATCTTCACTGCAACACAGTAGTGACACGCGGGCAGCATGTCGCCTGCACCTCGCTGCGTCGGCATGTCATGACGCGACCATTCGCACATTCTTTCTGGTATAATTAGGAATTCAATAATGGCCAGTCTGACGAAGCCCGCGATGTGATCTGGCTGAGAAAAATGATCTTTGAAACTTTCGAACTTAGTTTGCGAAGTAGGTGTTTGCTGGCACGAACTCCGCCAGCAGTGCAAAGGTGCGAATCCCTGGAGAAACTGGCAATCGGAGGTTCGCATACATAGCAAATTCCGCCAAACTATCCCTTATTAATTGTTGTACGATCCCAGAAAGAATGAGTGAACCATGACCCGCTGACGTTGCTAGAAACATGAAATATGCTGCCCGCGCGTCTCTGCTGTGTTGCAGTGAAGCACATCCAGTTTTCCACAGGCACACGTTTTGGTTGACCACAAGACCGTTTTCTTTTCTTTTTGCGCTGGAAGTAGCGAGGCTGGGGTGCTTCAGCTACTACTCATCACTATCGCTACGTTGCATTGCCTTGTGGCTATTAAGGGCCGTCGTTTCGGCGGATTTGCGGCTAAACCCGAATCTGAAACTGCCACATTGCACCCAAAATTTTCAAATTAACCGGACTGGTGCCGGCCACCGCTTCAAATTATCCACTCAAACTTACATTGCAAAATACGGGACCGCAAAAATCCTTCGAATTAAGCAAGATTTCGAAATAACCGAGTTTTAATTAACGAGGTTTTACTGTATTTGTAACTTTTGAACTGCAACTGTAAAATTGTTCCTTAAAGGTGGTGACCTACCTAAAGATAGTTAAAGGGGGAACCAGCCTTTAAAAATTAAGAAAAATACACTCCATTTTTGAGAAACCGTGTGTTTGGGCTGTACGTATTATAAACTACCTTTTCTATAATTACGAATGCCTAATGCATCATAAAAATATGTCAAATCGTGTAACAACGAGTAGTAGCAGCTGCTTCTATGCCAGCTAAACAAGAGCCGAAACAAGCCCAACTTCAAGCGTGTGCCATTCACATGCCGTCTAGGTCTTGTTTTGCTCGTGAATTCCTCCACATTTTCAGTGCAGAGCATTTCAGGGAGCCGGGCTGTCGTATTCTGTAGTCATTGCTTTGCCTAAAGCTCTGTGTGCTGCATAGTCAGAACGCGCTCGTGCTTTCAAAGAGTGCCTCAATAATGATAAGTGCATCATCAGTGCACTAAACTAGTTCATTTGGCATAATGCAGGCTGCACCGCAGATAAGAACAAAAAAAAAAAGAGGGCAAGACTGCAATACAACGAGAAAGCAGGAAGAAAAAATAGAAAGAGCAAGCAAGAGAAAGAGGTACATAGACAGAGGAAGAAATAAATTGAAATGAAGAGAAAAATACAAAGACAGAAAAAGAAGAAAAGGGAGGAGGAAATAAGAGAAACAAAAAATGTTCCTCCCCAGCTCTGCACTTTAGGTTTGGCACTCCTAGTGCGAAGCTGCCTTAATTGTTTTCTTACCGCCTAGGCGGTAGTGGTGGTGGCACGGCAGAAACATGATTCACTCATGACTGGGGGGCTTGCAAGGGTTTTCGAGTTTCCTTTGTCTCAACGTGAGCTGTGACTGGACATAGTGTAGACTAACTCAAGGGAGTGGAGAAATGGGCGGGTGCCATGGCTGCTTTGTGCAATGATGATAACACCTGCTCCACGATTAGCGCTAGCGCTAGCTTTATTGTTTGCTGCCGCTGTGCAGCCAGGCTTTGTGTGTACTTGGTGTGTACCGCTTCACATTCCGTTTTTGTTTGCGGCACTTTATAAAGTCTGCACAGTGTTTCGCAGTGTTTTGTGCCTGCAATCGATGTGTTGTCGGACACACCGGTAGCCATCCAACATGCCAACAACGATTATGACTGCCCTTTTCTCAGTGACGCAGCCGCTTTATTGGTAAAAATGATTGCATTGACTGTGTAGGTGCTTCTATCTACAGTGTGCACCAGCAGGGCATGAATGGATTCTTGATATGCCCTTGGCGTCTTGAATCAACCTCAGCAATACCAGACTCATACGGAAAAAAAAGGGGAAAGGTGGCAAAGGTTATAAGGCAATAAAAACGCATTTAACCTGCAAGGTCATTATAGACCAAGATATATTTATCGAAACTTTCCAAGCCCATTATCTTGAATTACATTTTTGAATGGTGAGGCTCCTTAGTCGAGAGATAGCTCTCAAGCCATTCATCCGATTTCTATCAGGTTTATTTTTTCAATACATTGTACTTGTAATTTGTAGTAATTAAAAGTCTATTGATGAAAGCCTGATGAGCAACACTACATTCAGCGCTCATGTAAAATTTTTTAGCAAGGAAACTGAAAAAAAGGGCTTTGTTTTGCCCTGAGGTACCTGTCGAGGAAACTTCGTAATAGATTTCCCAGTACTAGAACATTCTCCAATTTCTCCAGACCCTGACTAAGGGATCGATGTGGACTGCTGACACATTGCTATAACTTTAGAACCACTAACACAACTGCATAAAACCATGGTTATTCAAATGGCTTTACTATGAGTCAATCCTGAAAATTTCATTAAGATGTCTCAACAACAAAAAAGTTTATTTTTGAAGGTAGCCTTGAGACAGCATTCGAGACAATAATTATAAAAGTTAAATTAATTTTTCATCGTGTTAGGCAGTTATGTTACATGGGAAAATAGTAGGCTTGTGCGAATATTTTAATGCTTCAAATATTCGAATAAATAATGCAGTGTTCGAGTTAACTTCGAATCAAACTTAAATTATTGAAAATTCTGAATTATTCAAAAAGGACGAATAAATGCACATATAATCTGCTAGAGACACCCTGTAAAAATGATTTCACTGTGGTGAAACAGTGATAAGCCATGAAAGCACCTATTTAAAAAAATCTGCACTGCCACGAAGCTCAATTTTAAAGTTAATTTGATACATTTTTTTAGGTTAAAAAGCTTCTTATACTGACATATGCTTTAAGTATAGGAAATTTTAAAAAGTAACATACTTTACAGGCTATCACTTGCATTCTACCGAAAGTCAAATTCTCCTACTATTTTAATGCTGTTTCCACTTTCTTTGATGCAAAAAAAATGCATTTGCACAGGCCTTGTTTCAATTTTTTTTAACATTGTGCAGTTTGTTAGTGCACGGCAAAACCAGAGAGAGAGGGGGTCATTATCCACCCCACGACTGCTTTGGAGACGCCGCTGCTACGTAGCTCCGCAGTCACCCCTGAGGAAGGAACCAAGTCGGTTTCGAAACATCGGGTTTTTTCAAAACTTTTCAATTCCCAGTTTCATACCCAACCAGGCAGACTTCTGTCGAATCTTTACATTCAAGGTTAGTTATGAAATTACAGATATGCCCTTTTTTTTTGTACTATGCAATATATATACTACTTGAATTCGATTCAAAATTATTTAACCGCAATCACTATTCCCTTCAAGCAAAAAATCTATTATTCACACAAGCCTGGAGAAAAGAAATTTATGTAAGGAACCACTCACAGCTTTCATGTAACAAAAGCAGCGTATAGTAATTAATGCAGAATAATGAAGTTCAAATTCAATGTGAAACCAAAGCACCGATGAGTGCAACAAGCAGATGACCAGAATGGCATTACTGTACAACATAACGGTCACAGAGGTGTCGTTCTTTCATGTTCATTAACATATGTACGCCATCCATGTTGTAACTGCAAGCACAGCCTGCACACTCACACAGCGAAGTGAGTTGACGATAGGTGTAACGATGGTCACTTATTCAGAACTCATCAGAAATTTATGGCAGTTGCACTCTTCCGTGTTCTGGTTTCGCCGCTGAACTTGTTTGAATTTCACGACAGCTTAGCTAATTTAAAAGAGACACTGATGTAAGAGACGAATGGGTATAAAAGACATCAAGTTGGTGGGAGTACGTTACCACCGCGGGCTTGCCTCCTCTTTGAACAGGGCTGTACATTGTCCTTTTAGTGCCCTTAACCTTCTGAAGAAGGATTTTTGAGACTGCCACTACGAAGTTTAGCGCCTAATATTTCTGCTCCTCCCACTGCTTTTCTTTGATTTGTGCTTTTCGAAGTTTGCGCTACTATGTAACCCCTTTTCCTCAAGCTCTCCTCTTCTTTCAACTTCTGTGGAAACCCAACTGGCGTGCCGAACAATGATGTGTTCCTTTGGAGTCCGGAGTTCCAAATCTGCCTTGTACGTGCCAATATATAGGAGCATTTGAAGTTTTGAATAGCAAAAATCTTCAGCATCTAATGTCTTCAACTTCTTACCCAAATCTCGGGTCCAAAACAGCATTAAACAAGCCCCCCATCTCTGACACATCTATCATCTGCATGTTGGAACCAGCGTCGAGTCGACACATTTGAGACCAAGGCAGAGTTTGAAAGATAGCTTTGACGCAACGCGAGAGTGTAACAGGGTGAATCAAACTAAAAATCTGAAGGGGCCACTGCCAATCTGACGTTGACTGTATTAGTCTTTGGAAAGGTCCGATAGTAAACTTGCAGAGCAAATCGAATCAAATAGCAACACTAAAAAAATATATTTGAAGTTGTGAATATTTGCACAACCCTATAAATTAGTAGAGACCCCTCATGTAAAGTACAATTATTACTCCTCAGTGCTTGTCTCTCATAAAGGGTTTCAACTGTGCTTTGCAATCATTACTTGACACCACTTTTTTGCAAATCTCAAAGCTGCACTGGGTTCTTCGCAGGAAGCGCTTTTATTCTACTATTTGACATAACTGCCTAACTCTGCTAATTAAAATGAATCAACTTTCTTATCTACTGTCACAAATGATGTCTTAAGTCATCTCAGATGCCTGCGGCTACAGAAGAAGTAATTATGAGGGCATTAGACAAACATTGCATTTCCCCAATTTTTGAGGATTTTGGACACATTTCTTAAAACACGCTGTATTACTGCCCAAGTGTGCATTCAGTCAAATCTTTATGATGTGGAGCGGCGACTTTTCTGTCTGCCGAAAATTGTTTTGTGGGCACGTGGTGTCCACAAAACAAACTTGCCCTCACCCTTTCTGAAACGTAACTCAGTCATACGGCGAAGATACACAAAAAAGATTGCCACTCACACACGCTGGCTAAAGATCTGGCCAACTGTACATGTGCATACTCTTGCACAACCAACTATACAACCTAGAGTCAGCATTTTCAGCAAACGTTTCAGAAAATTAGAATGTCCTTGTCAAAAACTAATTGTTTATCAGTTTCAAAAATGAATGTGAATGGATAACTTACTGCAGGCCATTCCAACGAGTGATAACATTGTATTTGTCCATTTCCCCTTTGCCTGTGTGCACAGTGAAAAGGCCATCATTGGAACCATTACGCTGAAAGAAAACATAACAAGAAAGTGCACTGATAATTTTGTTCAGAAGTGGCTAAAATAGAATACTCAGATCTTTTCCAATATACTCTTAAACTTGTCCCCACACCAACCAAACAGACCACATTCACAATGCTGGTACATAAAACATTGGTTAAAATCGTGAGAAACACACACACACACACACAAAAAGAAAATGAAGCTCTTTAGAAAACTCGACTTGCTGCGCAAGCTGAAGGAAGATGAGAAGGGAGACAAGAAAGAGCGAGTGGTCCAGAAGAATTCCATTCTCTTATCCAGAAATCTGTTTTTGGGGTGTTTCTGTCTTGTTTAACTGGAAACTTCTTAGTGGGGCTGGATCTTCATGCAACAGAAACAAAACCTCCTAGAGATTGCCACAAAATTTGATAGTGTTAAAACATCTGTTTTGTTTTACATGTTATATGTTGTGAGATAATTGTACTTACTAAAGTGCGAACATTAGCCAACACTATTTGGGCCCACTTAAAGGGTAGTAGCTTATGGGAATAAAACAAGCAAATAAATACATCGAACACTAGCTCAAGGTGTGAACAGGCGTGCCGAGTCGGCTTGCAGCAAGGACTGCAAGAAGTTTACTGCTTAACACAATAATTGTTGTATTAAGTTGGAGTAAACCCTCTACTTAACACAACAATTGTTGCATTAAGTTTCAGTTAACCCCTTAAAATCTTGAATTCATTCATACTTTGCAACATTTTTCCATTTCAGCAATGACTCAGTTCCTGTGTCATAAATTGCCGCAGTATTAAGATACATCACAGCCAGTTACTAGTAATTCATTCAAAGAAGCATTTAACTTTCACTGCCCTAACACTGACACTTGCGAATTAGTACAGTTTCAGCTAGGAGTGATCACCTAGAGGCACAAGAGTAGCATCTTGCGAAACAATATGCCCCACTTGGCAATGCGGACAGGCAAACCCTTTTGAAAGAAGAATTCGCGCATATGTGCACTGAGCGAACAAGAGTTTAGTGATATACCGGATGGCAGGGTTGATCAGTCAAAATGCCCAAATCACCAAGATATAGATCAAATAATGAGTGTTTTATGTTCATGTATCCAAGTGCTAGCTGTTGCTCAAATTTAGATGGCAGCAAGCATTCAACCATGCATGCAAAAACAAGTAATGTTACTGATCCTAACAATCCTGCTGGTTACTAACCAACATCATCCAGCCAAACTTCCCACCAGTAGGCGGCAAGGTTGGGTCAATCTTCTGGCTGGCCATGACGAGCAAATCCTTGTAGCCATCAAACAGGAGCTCACCCACCGTGTGTTGTGAAATCGGCTTCTCTTTAAGTAGGTTAATAAAAACTGCAATTGCTCTGCGTTTTACACGGTTCGGTATTTTATCCACAAGGACACCTGCGGCCTGGAAGAAGAAAAAAAATTAAGCCAATTTACGAACGAGCAAACCAATTTAGAACGAGCGAAGCCTGCCTTTCGCACAAAAAAATTGCAACAGCAACACACTGAAAAGCGCTGTTTCATAGAACAAAGCCTATTTCAGCTGCTATGCAATTAACACTGACAAAGCTCATAAAAATGTTAGTAAAAGGCCGCAGTTGTACGCATCTAAGTAGACACTCCATCCCTGTGTGGTAAAAACACAGCCTTAAATGAGCACAATATACATATAGGACAAATTTATTTTTATGTGGGGAAAGGAGTTTAATCTCAAGAGTCAGGACTGAGCAAGAAGTTTTCAGATGTCTGTAAAACTTTCTGAACTCCATCCCTCCTTCCTATAGGGAACATAAAAATGAGATTGTGCCAAACCTATAATTGTTTGCTACCTCAACACTTTCCCACTTTATGAAAGACAGCTGCAAGAATCTTATGCAAATGGCTGAAAAAATGAACATGCAGTTGTCACCTCTTCCTTTACGATGAGGTGCTAGCAATTTGTAGTAACACAGTTCATGGTTAACAGCACAAAACTATGCCGACAAAGATAAAAGCCCATTATGAAAGTGAATATACAAACTGTTATAAAATCTGAAGAACAATGACAAATTCGATTAAGATGCGCATGTGGTGAGCTCACTATTATTAACCAAAATGAACCACTCATCATAGAGAGTGACAGAAGCCTGAGAGACACACAACCATTAATGCAATTCGGCCTTGAGGACATTATAAATAAACAGTGCTTGCTTTCTAATATGAAAGGTCTCGGCAATTTCCCAGGTGCACTGCTTTGTGTGGCTCATCAGAATCACAATTATGATTGGTTGATATGTCGGGTTTAACGCCCCAAAACCACCATATGATTATGAGAGACCTTGTAGTGGAGGGCTCCGGAAATTTCAACCACCTGGGGTTCTTTAACGTGCACCCAAATCTGAGCACACACGGGCCTACAACATTTCCGCCTCCATTGTAAATGCAGCCATTGCAGCAGGGATTCGAGCCCGCGACCTGCGGGTCAGCAGCCGAGTACCACCGTGGCGGGGCAGAATCGCAATTATGCAAAAAGGGTTAACTCTTCTAAGGGCACACTCTGCTCTAACTTGTACTATCACAGCTGTGGTTGCTTCATTGCTAAGGTTAGCTACCTGCTTTTCTTAACGTGTATATTCGGATGAGTCATCTAGGACAGCACACCAGTGATACCATCGAGGCCCTTGACCATCGTAAGCATGAGCAGTCATGAGCCTGCCCAGTTTCTGTCACTCCCAGTTTGAAAGCTTGTTTTTCATAACAATAGATACGTAAGATTACCACTTCCACATGCTGCTTAAACTCGTCATACTCATTTATATTAGTAACACCAGGTATATAATATTCACTTGCCTTCCAGTAAACATTCAGTGAAAAACAGCACCGGATGTCTGTCCTGTTCCTCATTTGCACCCTTTTGCGCTTTTAACCCTGAACATGGTCTAATTTTCTTTCTCAACTAGACAGACAGATTATGACAGGTTAACATGAGTGAGTAACTGTGACAGTGCTCACAAATGCAAAAGAAATCTGGGCAGTTTGCACTAAAGGTGCAAATCTTAGTCATAGTGGAGCTCATGGTATCTTGGCTAGCTCCTGTTTAGCTCAATCTTAATGAGCCTTAATTAGAATAATTAGGCAACATGAAACAAAAGTATCTTGGGTGGACTTGGTTTGATTGCAAGTATATTTGTTTTCATTAGGCTTAGCCTCAATTGTCACTATTCAGGTTGAAATTGTTGGACTCGATCGGTCGTAATTACAGTCGAATCCCGCTGTTATGTATACCGCTACAACAAAATTTCTGCCAAAATGAATAGTTCTCGCTTCCCCTTCATCTGCCCATTAAAAACAATGCGAAAAATGCATTCTCACAATGAATACTTGTTCTGGGTACTTCTGCTTCAACGAAGTTTTCGTGAGTGCTACCACAAAAGGAAAAGAAGCTTGCCTAGGACAGCCGCGAAATGCTGCAGAGAACTTGACAATTTCTCGTTGCCACAGCTGCTCAGCTGTATCACAAGCTCCTCGTCTTTGTTGGAGGCATATTTCCTGTCACTACACAAACATCCTGGTCAATGTTTTGCTATTGAGATTCTTAGCAGCAGATCGTCCATCCACTGTGATGCTGCCAGTTGGTTTGATGCGTGTTCGGTCTGCGGCAGAATTCAAGAACTCTTGGCATGTTTTTGAGGTAGTGCTACAGTACAAGCAAGTACTTCTCATTGTTGCTAGCCCTGCGATCGTGACTGGCAACCAAGGCGTTATGAATTTATTTTTTCCTTTTATCATTCGCAAATGAAATAATTTGAATGAGTGTGTTGTTGATCTTCCATCCGATGCTTTTTGTTCGTCACTACAAGATGTGTGCTTTTTGTGAATGCGCAGGAGCTGCTGCACAAATGTATGCTATTTTTGACGGTGCCAACGTGCGCTTTGTTCGACTGTAAGACTGCTTTTTTTCCCTTCACCCCCCTACAATAATGCCCACTTGGGCGATGTAGGTTGCACTTATAAATAAATAAATAAATACCAAAAATGTAGCTCTGAAGACGCACGCGCTGCCAGAGCACACAGATTGAAAACAACACTACCATTTGCAGTAACCGCTAAGCAGGAAACCACAGTCGCTATAGTCATAATCATCTATAACGAATAAGCTCCAAATGCGAGCGGTTAGCAAAGGCACTAACATCGTAAACAGCCCGAAGTGTTTCGGCTTTCCTGTCACTCGCCTATGACTGACAGTGCGAACCTTTGGCACTTAGGCCTCTAGTAAAGTTTTGGCAAGCTTTGAGAGTAGTCTAAATCTCATATTTCAATTTCGTTGAAGCAGAATCCGGCTGCGGTATCGTTCCGAGCTTGGCATCACTAGCCTCACTGAAAGTTTGACTTTGATTGCCCGCATTTTGTGGCGCATACGGGTTCCTGGTGATGACAGTTTTTTGGCGACATAAGCCGGCATTGCAAAAAGCTTAACAGCAGCACTTCAATAAAAAAAATTTACTCCTTAAGAAAAGAACAACAAGCCTTGCATGATCACTTAAGCTTGAGATTGGTCTTGTACAACCCAAAACAAGAGGTAACGCTGCAAGTGTCTCCACACTTCTATGCTTGATCATCAGTCTGTATGCTTTTCAAGTATGCCACTTCAACGTACCACAAGAGGAGCATTAATAGTTGTGATCTGGTCCGCTTCAGTACCAACAGATTCATTTCTGTCAAAAAAGTATGTCTTGACTTCTCTGTATGAAATGGTGCCATTGGAATTCCAGGTGATGTTCTTCTTCACCCAAGTCACCCTGCAAGCATTGTTAAAACCATTCAAAACTGCAGTTCATCAATCAACTCTATGATGGAAGAAAAGCTCTAGCTTGAAACTCATTCCCAAGTATAACGTAATCCAAATTGTGCCGACCAATGAAGCCCTTTTGATATATGATGCAAGTCTGCCAAAGTGATGTTTTAGCAGAATAATTGATAGGATATGTGCAGTTTAACATCCCAAAACCACCATATTATTATAAGAGACACCGTAGTAGAGGGCTCCAAAAATTTCGACCACCTGGGGTTGATGTTCAAGCAGAAACATACCACAAAGAAGCAACACACACACATGACAACAAATTGCTACACGACGGAAATAGCCACATCAATACTGTCTGTAAATGAATGTAAACAGATTCCCCAGAATGAGCATTAATTTTGGAAAGTTCTCTGGGAGAAAATAATCATTGGGTTCATTTCTATTGAGCAAAGCACAAAAAGAGAGCTAAAATTTATTGTGGCAATGCAATAACACACAGTGAAATGCTGGCTACAATGACCTACAGCATGGTGAATATTTTTCTTTTTGATCTAAAGTCCAGAGATAACTGAAAAAACGATTCTAAGCCACAGAAGTGAAGTAGTTTTGCAATCTACGTTGCTTGAGTAACTTACTCTAATTTAAAGGGGCCCTGCAACACTTATTGAAGAAAAACAAGATTAGTTTATTAAAGGCATTTTTGGCTAACAAATTAAGTGTTGCCAATTTATTTTGGAGTCTGTCAAGTACGAGTGAAGTGATAGGTTTGTCGCTTGCTTTAAACGCTGTCTCTCCCTTTTTGTGCCAGAGGGGATGGCAAGCAGGAATGATACTTGATCCATTCATCAATGCCAGTCATGATCATGAGCATGCCTTTTTTTTCTTTAGAGCGCAGCACTTACTTTAGGTATGATAAATATATTCGAGGAGAACTTTCTGTGGCAATGAGGAAAAGCTGCAGAGGCGAAGCTACACCTCCTGTACTCCTCCGCGAAGTAGTCCAATTTGGCTCGCGTTTGGGATGACGGCAGTGTTCAAGTAATCCCACTGCACAAAGTTTGATACGTCTGCCTACACAGCCATTTCCGAGTGAAATTCAACACAAGCTACTTCGGGAAATCGTTGGAATAGCCGAAGGGCGAGGCACGCTCACCTAAAGACGAAGACGGCATTTTGACGGAGGGGTGCACGTAAAACGTGCGTCGTTGTCCGACACGCAAAAACGCATAAACTCTTCAAAAAGCGACAACAAATATGAGTATCTACTTGGTGCGTGCAGCGTCTCTTTATAAACAGCATCCAGTAGAAAATAATGTTGTTATTTTTTATCATTTTCACACAAGAAATACGGAAGAATTCGTGGCACCATATTCTACAGCAGTGGCACACGCCCACTTTGGCTCCGTAGCCTTCCCTTCATTGCCACAGACAGTTGTCCCCGAGTATAACATGCACGCAGGCATATGCGACATTCGACAGAGTAACTATGCAGCTCGTGATGCTTAAGTCGGCCAGTGACTATGAACTAAATTTAAACTCAAACCTCATTACAACAAAATTGCAACCTACACAAAAATTCATTATATCTAAAAATTTGTTATAAAGGTGTATTCCTAGCAAAGTCAATTGCAAAGCTATTCTCAAATTACTTAGTAATAAGATATATTTTGTTATACCAGAGTTCACTGTATCAATGTCTGAGTGTATAACGAGATCATCATTTGTATCATGGTATCATTTGTCAGGAGGACACTGAGTGATTTCCAGCAAACTGAAAATTATTTTCATTTTCAGGCCACATACTGTGCTATATTGTTAGGCTCGCAAGTTCTCAGCAGCCTCAACTACCAATCAGCAAAGTTTTTTGACCATGCTCTAAATCTGTTGCAGGGCCCATCAATTAAACATTCAGTGTCTACTAACTTATGACCAAATAGTTTAAGCAGTGAGTAAACAATAGCCATAGAAAATAAAAGAATATACACCTCGACTGCTGTGCAAGAAAAAGGACGATTACCTGTAAGAATAAGGTCCAACCTCTTCAAACTTTGGCTTCTCTTCTTTTGCAAGAAACTGCTTTGGATTGGTCAAGTTAAAGAAGTAGAACTTCCTGTAAATGGGTAGAGGGATGTCTTGCCACAGATGAAATACATTAGAGTTATTAACCAAAGGAAGTTTCTGAAAAAAAAAAGCCAGCTAATGTTATATTTATGCCCCGTCGATATTTTAATACACAATAAAATATAGGACAGTTATACAATTACAATGTAAGCAGGCCCTTAATTTAACAATAACTACCTGTAACATAAAGCTTCTGTGGTAAAACCATTGAACAGCAAAAACAATAGTGCATAAAGCCTAACTGAAAAAAAATCTGTGCTGGAGCACCATTAGCATTTAACCTTATCACATACAGTCTTTATCACCATCAGCCTAACTACACCGACTGAAGGACAAAGGCCTCTCCCATGTTTTGCCATTTAACCCGGTCCTGCACTTCTTGCTGCCACGTTGTACCTGCCAACTTCTGAATCTCATATGCACACCCAATAAAGCAGGGATTCAGAGCACATTTTTGTTCAGGGTGGCATTTTGAGCCGCCTTCACACCATGAACGAACTTGAAAATGATGCGAATTGTGGCTTTTACACTGATCTTTTGTAAAATAACTACTGGACTTGTGTATTGATCAAGAAGATTGAAGTGCATTGATACAGCATACATTTTTCTCATCTTATTCACGTCTTCGATAATAAGGCATTTGGTTTATTTAGAAATTTTTTCCTGGTCCCATGAAAGCTGTATTAATGAGCTCTAACTGTACGTGACAGAAAACTATCACATACAGTAAGAGCTCATTAATTCACGTTTCATGGGACCAGAAAAAAAGATTTCTGCAAGCGGGCTCACTCGAACTCACTCAAATTTCTCTCGTTCAGACCCACCTGACTCAAGTTCAAGAAAAAATTACTCACTTGAAATCTCTGAGACTCATGGCTCTATCCGAACCAGAGTGGGTCTGAGGAAGTCCACTCACAAGTCCGTTAGCGTACTATTAGGTGCTTCGTCCAAGGTGATGCTATTTAACGCTGATATCTCGCATAATAGATGCTCTACCAGACGCTCCAAATCATGTATTTTTTAAATACTTGTTACCCTCGGTTGCAATCCATTAAGGACATTTTTATTGCAACCCATATATGTGTCGGACGAAATGTCCTTCTCCTTCCCTTGAAAAAAAAAAAAAATGGGTGGAGGGTCAAGCCACCTCCACCCTCTCCTTTACAACTCAAGCGTTTGTTCATTTAATATTGAACTGGCGCATATGAACGCTGCTGCATTAGTGTATCAGAAAACATTATCATTATAAAGGTGAGTCGATATAAGGCTGCGTAATGCTGAAGAGCTGAGTAGGTAGGACGAGAGGTCGGCAAGACGGTGTGGAGCTCACCAAGACTCACTCGCGAAATAAGCGTTGCCTTTGGGCTCAGGCACACTCACCAATGTTTTCCTCAGCTGGACTCATTTGCACTCAAACTCACTAAACTCTTTTTCTATGGG
Source organism: Rhipicephalus microplus (assembly GCF_043290135.1). Taxonomy (NCBI): domain Eukaryota; kingdom Metazoa; phylum Arthropoda; class Arachnida; order Ixodida; family Ixodidae; genus Rhipicephalus; species Rhipicephalus microplus. Next base: position 283,195,370 of record NC_134701.1, read on the forward strand.
GATGGCACTCGCCGATATATTACACACCCAGACTCACTCAAGACTCGGACACACGGCTCTACTCAATGACTACAAGTGACTCTACTCGTAAGCGAGTTTGCCGACCTATGGTCAGCAAATGCCAAGTGGAGTCTGCACGCTTCAGTTTCTCTCATTAACGAACTGTACTCAGTGGTTTGGCAATGATTCAGTGCATGTCGGTCCATGATGAGCATAATATTCTACACGTGACACACGACAATCCTCAACCAGAAAAGCTCTGCTGTAAAAAAAAAAAAAAAAACACGCACGTTTTACCTCAGCTGCCGGAGCCTTGGTCGCCAACAACGCAATTGTCGATGGCAAGCATGTCTTTTTGATGGCCCACAGCCATTTCGATTGTACACAAGTGCCGTTTTCGCTCCTTTGTATCTACTATTCTCGGAGTGTGTAGAGCACTTTGCAGGCTCTGATAGTAGGCTCTGATAGTTACAGCCAAATATGACCAAAATAATGGGAGTTTGATACTAAAACAATGCATATGCTATTAGAGATCATAGAATTTACGTGAATTATCCTATTTCACAAGTTAGCAATGGTTATATTAATGAGCCTTTACTAAAATACACACCCCTTTTTAAATGCTAAGGGCCAATTAAATTACATTTTACCTGAATGTGGTACAACCACTGGTAAGGTGCAGCTGCTTGATCACATGCAAGACAATTTGGGTTTTATATATTGCCCAACATGCACGCACGCCAACTTGGTTCTGCTAATACAAACGATGAAGAAATTTTCATGTCTGTAACCATTGCATAGACAATTGAGGCTGGTGCAAAACTGCCCCCTGTGGGCAGTATCAAAGCTGCTGAGTAAGTCCTGTTCTAATAAGTGGTCCAGTTGTATTGGAAAATACAGCACAAGACAGCAGGGGCTATCAGAAAGCTAAAGTGGACTACTCAGCATAGCATAAAAAATCAATATAAAATATAGCTTTACAAAATTATGCCTTGTGCCAAGCAAGAAATAAAAGGGTCATTTCTTGCACAAGTATTGAGAAGACCCTTTAGGCTCTTTAATAGCATGAGCAAATGAGACTGTCTACAATGTAGAAAGCTAGAGTGAAGCCAGGTAGTACCAAGTTCCGTACAGAAAAAGATGTATTACTGCTTGATAAAAATGTTGCAAATACTAAAGAAATGTTTATTAGTTAATATATTTAAGAAATATAAAAATCCTGGTGGTTTCTTTCAAACACAAGCCTGAAATACATCACAAGGCTACTACAATGCAAAGAACTCTTAAGCATATCCTGTGCCGATCGTTGGACAAACGGAACAAATTGGATGCACAGTACAGTGTCTCGACTATTAGTCTCATATGCGAGCATTTTAAAACTGTCATTCAAACAGAACTTGAGTGATGCAGTTGGCTCAGCAAGTGTAGCGATATATAATGTCAAAGAACTACCTCATCTAAAATGGTGTTGAACAACCTAGGCAGCAGGAGAACACCCCCACCACCAAGAATGGCCAGGAGAAACCCAACAACACCTAACACAACTGAAAAAGAAGGCAAGAAAAGTGTATAGCAGCCTCTGCATAAATCTCTGGTGTTACACTAGTGTTGTGCTTCAAATCGCAAATCCTGAATGCTTTCATATCCTGAGCACTTACTACATAGTTGAAATTTATGATTTCAATGCAATGAAATGTTGTGTAGTACCAAACATTGCATGCTTAGGCATTTCTATAAAGTTGCTACAGCACTCAAACATACACAAAATGCTACCTACCACGAAGATTAAATCACCCTCCATTCAAAGTCAATTTCCCCCTCAGGAATGGAAATAAAAAGGAACAATAATTTGTTAGACCAGACAACACTATATCTCAAGTTTAAGAAAAATGAGGTACTGTGATAGCAAAGCTGGTTTAAATTCAGGAAACTATTCCAGAACCATGCTCTAAATGAAGAAGCCAAAGCACCCCAATTATTAAAGAAAGAAAAAGCTCTAGCAATGTAGTTTCTACATAATTAAATTGTGGTGTGCCGAGTTATAATGCCTACAATATTAACGTGTGGAGCAGTAGAAGAATGGATTAATTTTTTCTTTCACAAGGTACGTTGGCATACTCCTAAACCAAAGTACAGCCGAAATTTATTTCAGCTAAAATTCAGCCCACAGCATTCCGCTTGGTGGCACAGTGCCACAGCTACTTGGAAACTATTAATAATCAGTATGGTTGCACGTCCCAAAACCACATCATAATCATAAAGGACACTGTAGTGAAGGGTTCAAGAAATTTCAAGTGCCTGTGGATCTTTGATATGCACCTATATCCAAGTACACGGGGCCTCTTTCATTTCTCCTCAATTAAAATTCAGCCACTGCAGCTTGGATCTGAGAAACCATTGCGGAGTATGTTTTCCTGGTGACAAAGCAGGCAAAATTGAGTGAAACTGATGAGAGGACAAATTACCGATTGTGCAACCAAGGAACGTTATGAAAAAGCATAATCCATGAAAAGGAGAATAAGTTTCCGCATAGTTACCCATGCGGACCAAAGCTAGCTCACACAAGCCCCAGAATGCAAATGCATTCAAAGATGGAGACCAGCACTCACGCAACTGCATTTTGACAATGAACAATGAGGCCATAGGGCTATGTCAACACAGCAGTGGCCATATCCGAGTGCCTGCCACATCACGACACTGTCAGCAATGAGCATATCCTGTATACCTTCAAGTCATAAATTATGCAGGAAGTGCAGACGTCAGCACATGAGCCCTGCTATAGCTTGTTTATTTAGCCCCCGCCCATCCTTGCCATGTGTTGTCATCTCCCTGTAGTCTGGTTGTATCCACAGTGGTCTTTCAGTAAATTGAACAGACACTAAGAAAGTGAAATAAGTTGTAATGCCAATGCTTTGCTCCAAATGTTACAGCAGTGTTAGTAGACCCTAACAATTCCAATGTCCTAAAACATGTTACAGAGTGACAGTTTAATAGCTCTCAAAAACACCGATCAAACAATTTAATATCTGGGATTTTACATCCCAGAACCACGATACGATTGTTAGAAACGATGCAGTGGAAGGCTCCTGAAATTTTGACCATCTGTGTTTTTTAACATGCTCCGACATAGCACAGAACACGGGCCTCAACCATTTCTCCTTGTGACTGCCCTGGCCGGGATCGAAACCTCGACCTTCAGGACAGCAGCAGAGCACTGCAAACAGCGATACACCGTGGCGGACCACAGATAAAATAATTATGGTAAATGTGAATCCCTGAGAATAAATACAATAGTGTAACACGTTAGAAATACCTGTATTTCCGTGCTTAAAAAGAAGGATATATGGTGCATGTACTATTCTTTTTGGTTTTTTGCTTTTCCATGCAGCAATGCGATAATACAACACCAAGAGAAATTGAACACTTCTTTGACAGGCAAAATTATTATTCCAAACAAACCATTACATGCTAGCCAGCAGCAAATAAGTTTCTGTCACCACGCGAACGACAAAGAAAATAAAAATATTAAATGCTAGGCAAATGTTGGGCGCCGTCCAATAACATATCCTTCGCAGCACGCCATTTTCCTTGTCAGCCTTTATTAGCATGTGCGACTACACTGGAATCAATTTACATATGAAACTGAGAATGTACAAATAAAATACATGCATAATGAGATAATCAGACAGATTACCGTCCTCCTTTTAATTAATGGGGTAAATGCACATGGTCTATTTGTGTACATCACCAGGGCTTTCTTTTCCGATGACTACACAAAGGCCGCAAATGACAGTTAAATGACTTATACACAAGAGCACAAGATAACTACACACGAGATTTTCATGCGGCGAATACAATGGGCGTACGGTAGATAAGCACCGAGACACACGTCGTGACATCGTGCTCTGAACGAAGTTGGAATCATAGTAAAGACGTCTAGTTTTACCAGACAAACTTCGAACTTTTTAGATTATTTCAACGACATAACTTCCAATTACACAATCTTGTGTAACTCAACTAACACTCATTAACAAGTTTTGAAATCGGCTGCTTTCTTCCGTTCGGGGCATGCCCCGTTCGGTTCAGTCGAAACGTGAGACTGTGTGCGGAACGAACAAAGTACATTTCGTATGCGCCCGTTCTGAAGGTGCAAGTAATGTATGCGCGCGCCTCGCATCAGCACCTGACTCACCGAGAAGACGACTCAAATCCATATTTTCTTCTCGAGTCGTCACACCCACATGATGTCCCAGTTAGCACTTCTTTGGAGAGCCTGAAAGCACAACGACAAACAAGCACGTTTTCACGAGGCTGTAACACAACCAAACAAGTTTGGCCTAGATGTCACGATATGCGTAAAATCAGGGTAATCAACGCGCACACACAGTCGCCAAATGAGCCGTCGAAAAACCTCCCGTTCGCTTTGTGGTGAATGCGACAGTTCGACAATTCTACATTGACAACGGCGAGCGACAAGTCGGCTCACGAATATTATGCTTGCGCCGATGTGGTGTGTCTGCCTACAGGCGTCAACAAATGTGAGAGCGAAATTCAAAGCTGCGCAAAAAAACAGGTGCAGTGCCCCGCAGAGCGACAAACCTCGCGCACTCTTGACAGCCGCAGGGGGGTTGCGGTGTAACCGCCGCTGCCTCCACCACATTTCGCTTACCTTTCCTACACGCACGCGCGACAACAACGTCGAGAAATGTCGATGTGCCTCTGGGCGCAACTCTGCAGCTCTGCGCGACGCTAACAGTCGTGGTTGGCAAGTTGTATGCAAGTTGTGTATGGGCTGTCGCCTTTGACGTACCTTTGCCACAGACCATTTGCATCTGCCGTCTGCGTGTACCCACAGAACACCTGGTGTACCCAAGTCCCCAGCCCCCTTGCCGCCCAGTCATAGGTCCCTAGCAAAAGTCCCTAGTAACTTTCTGTAGCAGCACAGACAAAGCTACGTGGGCGGAGCTTGTTTTCTTGCGGTTTCGGTTTTGGTTTCGCAAGCGCATACAACATGTACGTTTTCGCACGAGCACCATGCAATAATTATTGCATTTATTTGGAAGGAAATAAAACAAAATGTTCACTTTTTAAGGAAAATAACACGAAACTTCATCGAAGCTTCATTGAAGCGGCCGGATTTATTTCAGAAAAAAAAAAAGGCACGGCCAAGCAGAAAATTTGGGCGATTGGAAAAACAACGCAAGGTCAAGTCAGTCAGCAAGGTCAAGAAACCGTTTTTTTTTATTTATGTGCGTAGTTGGTCGGCGTCATTGTTTTCCTTCTTTTAGAGACGCTAGAGCTTTCTGGAGATGCTCACTTTATATTTTTAGCGGATGCGACCACAACCACGGGAAGCAGAAATCTTGGCACGGATCGGTGATGAGTGGGCGTATGTCCATAAATCCGAGTGGATGAAACGCAATAACACAATATTTACTCAGCCAAGAACGCTGTTTTGTTTTGTTTTTTTGCACAGTCAACTGGGCAATATACATGAACACGTTTGTTTTCCAGGCGAAAGTTTGCATTGGTAATTTTATCCTCGTAAATCGCTGTCATCACGAAACACGAAGAACCACTCCCTCAGTAGAAGCCAACAAGAATGGTGTTACAGTACACGATTTTCAGCGTTATCATATCAACAATATTAGGCAGCCGAAATACCGACCACGTATGCAACGCGATTTGGGAAAAGGGTCATTGCTTTTACGTACAGTTTTAATCTCACTTTTATATCCAATCAGCTGGTTACTGAAGACTGGCAGGTCTCCAGTGTCACTTTCAAGGTGGCTATAGCAATTAGATTCCCACTTGGACTGATGGTATCACACGCACACAACTTCTTGGTCATTGCATGTGCAGGAAAGAAAATATTTCATCACACACCACTGTCTTCGTTTCTCACTGCTCGATTAATACAGATCACCTAAGCAGCACGCACTCCTAATGCTAACTCACAAGCTTCGATGTCAACTTGCTGTAACCGAGCAACGCCATCGTTGTTTACCGGATGAGGAAAAATGTAAAATGGCACCAAAAAACTTGCGTGGAGGTGAGAGTCGAATTGTGGCGCTTTGGTGAGACTCTTATCCGTGGCTGTATTTTTGTAGTCTGGGACGTCTATGCAGGCGCTGGTATAGTAGGAGAGTACAGCTAGCTAACACCGTAAAGTACGCACGTGACGTACGCACTAAGTTATAGGCAAACAGCATCAACCAATGGCGTGAATTAAAGGGTGGGGTGAGGGGGGGGGGGGGGTCAGGTGGTTTGGACTACCCTTGTGCTCAGACTTGTGGGGACTCCCTTTGCAAATGTCTCCCTTGAAATTTCTCCTTCAAACATAATATATCTGAATGGCTGAATAGGTAAATATAGATAGCGCCACTGGCATCACGGAAGAATGTTGGTATATGTAAGTTTTAACGTAATATGTCAGAAACGGCTGCAAGTATTCCCATGAAATTTTACGAGCTCACACAAAAAAATGGCAATGGGTATCAAATAGCACCCTTTTTTATGCCTAGGTTGCTTATCCTTCCTATGGCCCACTCCCAAATTTTAAAGGAAGTTTACTTATTCAATCTACCTTTTATCTGCTACTATACCGTAAAGAATGCAACCATACTCAGACATGTTGTTGCAAAGGCTCGTAGGTTACATCTGAACTAAAAAAAAATATATTACATTTTCCTTGAAGTTTGTAAAAAAAAATAAAATACTATTTGCACAACGCCATGTATTGCTGTGTATTTTTTTACAGCTTAGCTTTTTATGAAATCGCCATTTTTTTTTGTTCTGATTGTTTCTAACTTTGTTGTACCTCACGCATACAGAGTTTCATCGAAATCAATTCAACACTTTTTGAGAAAAAGTACATTCAAGTTGAAAAATGTACAGAAAACGCAATTTGAGAAAAACGAAAGTTTTAACGTGCGCATACTACTTACGCCAGAGGACGCGCGGCGCACTTCGGCGCGGCATTTAAACCACCTGGAGCGGCCGCTCGACATCGGACTTCCACAAGCTTGTTCCTCAGAGTACAGTAGATTTTATGGAGTCAAAATTGCAAATTCGATGTTTTTTTTTTAGGTTTACCCTACCATACCCCCTAAGGTTTGTGTCACCATGTGTTACCATATATTATCATGGCATGACACAAGTTATTATAGCAATTGACCCACGCATCAATCATTGAAATTCTTGCGGCAGCGTTATCATATGAAGCACGTTAGGCATGATGGGATAATGCTTCCTTTTCGGCATGAAGGCCGCCATTTTGGTGAACCAACACTTTATGAAGCTTTGATCATGAGTCACGTGCAAGCTTTTCTTTTTTTTCTTTTTTTTGTAGCCTGTGCTGGCTGATGTTCAATACTTCTCAGCTGTATGAGACTATTGAAATCGCAACTGCTGCTTGATTGGTTCCAGAGGATACACAATAAAACACTGTGAATTACTCAAACTGGGAACGCTTTTGTTGTTGTTGTTGCTGGTTCATTTTATTTCAAGGTGTGGTTTTAATTTTGGTATCAGTAGAACCCACAACATCCGCGAAAACAAGATGATCACTGTGGCAGTATGTGTGTGCCTTTTTGTCAACTTTCTGGATTTATATCACTAGTCGGCACTAAAAACTATTTCGTGAAAGGGGGTGCTGCGTTTAACACATATATGCACTGGCGTAGACAGGAAGGTGGGATTCTACTCCTTCTTATCTCCTGAAAGTCATACATGATGAGTGGTTGAACCCTTCCTCCTCCAAGTAAATTTCTCAACCCGTAGGCCTACCTCTTCACATGTGCGCACGTTCGTGCGTGCATTTGCCTGGCCATTTTTAATCTATATATAGATACAGTTTAAAAATATTCCGACCCATGACTACACGACTACTATGGCGCTGTAGTATGTCTAGTTTTCGTGTCCTTAATTGCCTAATCAAGCTTGTTTAACTAATTCGACGGACTAAATGATAATGAGTGGGACGAAGTGTCTGTCAGTCCGACCATCCGTCCGTGCCATCGTCCGTCCGTTCGTGCGTCCGTCCGTCTGTTCGTTCGTGCGTCCGTCTCTGCATTCGTGCGTGCGTGCGTCCGTCCGTCTGTCCATTCGTACATCCGTCCATCTAGTGAGTACAAGTACCGCCATCTCGCATCTTTTCATCATGTATTCATCGTATACAAGTACCGCCATCCAGCGAACATTCCTAGGACTAAACGAGAGGCGGTTACCTACTACTACTACTACTACTACTACTACTACTACTACTACTACTACTACTACTACTACTACTACTACTACTACTACTGCATACATACATCGGGGATGCACGACCTACGGCTTGAGGAGCTTCGCCCCTAAAACTGCATTAAAATGCACGTAACCCAGTGTCACCTGCATATTTGCGTTTTTTTTTTTTTTTGCTATTGGCGATCGAGGGGGTTACCTTCTATTGCAAGCAGACCGATCTAGACTATCTATACCGTGTATCCTTATCAAAGTTTATACCCAAAACTACACATTCATAAAGAATTGTAGACAACCACAGTCTACAATGCACTGACACGTGCCCTCTACGGTAAATGCTTAACGTCTGCTTGAATTGCCTTAGCCCATCTTGCAGGCCTGTTAGCCCTATGTACACCTTAACGCGCTAGTGGGAAGCAATAAACAGCACTTTGTTTGCAGGCATACGAATGACACTGTTGCTTCTTTGTGCCCCTTTAAAGGGACCCTGAAACACTTTTTCTAGTAACTATGGAAAAGATTCAGAAGAAGAGCTTATTGCCTCATGACTTCGACGCCGCAAAATTTTAAGAATATGTCCAATACGAGTGGGGTTACAAAATTTGTCGCACGTTGCAATCGCATTCTCTCTTATCTCGTCCCGACGAAAGCGCTGGAAGCTAAGCAGGGAAGGACGGCATGGGCAAAAAAACGTCACGCGCGTCTTGTGACCTTGAGCACTTCTTTTTTTTTTTTTTGCTTCGAATACGCAATTGTTCAGCATGATCGCGCGCACATGCGAGGACAAGTCGCGGCCTCTAGCGGTGATACCTGCAACTATTGGTTTTTGAACAAGTGAGTTTTGAGGTTCCTCCGTCATTTGTCTAGAGAAGAGAAAGCAATTTTTAGCTGACTTTGATCATTTTATTGTGAATTCCAGGCCAAGTGCTGTGCTATAATATTTGGCTTGCGTGTTCTCGGGAACCTCTACAACCAATCGGCAGCGTTTTCTGACCATGCCCAAAAAGTGTTGGCTTGTTCCCACCGAAGGCGGGGCGGCCAAAGTGGCGAGGCGGCAATGCGGGAAGTGAAGAAGACCTCCTCTTTAGGCGGCGCAAGTGGGAGGAAAATCAGGCGGCAAGGTCGATCACTCCCCGACCAATGTTTTGCCGCCCGCCGATGCTCGCCGCTTGCCGCAGGCAATCAGAACGCCACGCGGTGTACCATTGGGACACGGTGCAAGTACCTTACACCATGCTTTGGGAGAAGCGTTGCCACGTGACCGAGACACGTGCGCAAAAGCGCGAGAAGCCCACCTCTTTTGCCGCGCGCGGCCAGCAGGAGTAGGCATGCAGTCTGAACCGGTTTACGCACTCGCTGCTTCGCCGCTCCGAAAAGCCCGCTTGGCTGAACGAAATTCCCAGAGCTCTTCACTATATGGAGTCTCTCGTAATCATAGGGAGACTTTGGGATTTTTAAGCCGAACAATTACTATTTATCGTCATTCAGCTTCGAAAGAATACTGCTTGCATGCTGTTCTAGAGCTATATTTACCTTAGTAAAACCAGCCATTGATTGACTTTGGTAAAACTCAATGTTAGCCTTACATATTTCCATGGAACTGACATATGTATGTCTTACAAGAAGTTTCATGCAACTAAAGCAAAGAGTTTGCATACCTAAGTACTTTGTGCTGAGATTTCTTTGATGGTGAAACTTACCTGTTCATCATGGAACAGCACGTACCCTATTTCTCGAAATGGTTTATTGGGAGAGAATGATGAATACGCGCGGGATACGTAAATAGGGACAGGAAAGACACGGACAAGCACTTGTCCGTGTCTTTTCTGTCCCTAACTACGTATCGCGCTCACATTTTAATCCGCCACCCTATTGTAGTGAAGTATGCTTCTGCTTCAGCTAGTTTGTGCACTTGGCAATGGTATTCAGGCATATGCATGTCTATGAAGTCTTAAGTAGCTGAACTATTCTAGTGCGTGGGCGTTGGCAGGGGGGGGGGGGCAAAAAACGGGTCCCCCACAAGCCCTCCAGCTCTTGCTCCCTATTCAAGCCATGCAAGAGCTCCCCCCTCCTCCCTCAGTGCGACGCAACACTGCTTTGCACCGCCCCCAAGAGGAAATGCTGCCGACGATCATGTTCTAGTGAGAATGCCTGCAACATTGAAAGGTTGATGTGGTGCAGGATTCTTTTTAATTTTTCCTCCTTCAAAAGTCAACACACTTCAGAATTCATGGGCTATCACAGAAGTAAAAACAGGGAAATTATAGTGGTTGCTTCTGGAATGTGGCTGAAGTAATAACAGAAACAACTCTTCAGTAATCAAAAAAATAACAGACCCAAATTATGAGCACTGCTATATGGCTGCTTGTCTATGGGAGAAACGAAAGAATGAAAGAAAGGAAAGGACAGCACAGGAAGATATACATACAAAGCAACTCAGACAATTTCAACTTAAACAGGTGGTGATCTTGTCAAGCCCGAGACTCTTTGTTACATTTGTAGGGCACAGAACCTGTCTCATACACTGTAGAAGAGTTAACCAATGTGACATGAGCCATGTTTTTACCATTTCCTCAAGTATCTGCATTTTACTTCACTCAGTAAACTGGTTGCTGGAAAAGCAAAATGCACATTCACTTACGTGTAATGTCCACATGAAAAAGAAACATAGATGAAGGTTCTGTAGGCACATGCTCTGATTAAGCCAACGGAAACGCTATGCATTCTAGGATCGCACAAAGAGATGCACCAGACTGCCTTTTGAACCCTCCTGTCTTCTCCAAATGTAGTTTAATACATGTGAGACCTGGTATATAAAGTTAACCTAGCATGTCAGAGGATAGTGCAAATAGACCTTAGATTGTATAATTTGTACTTGAAGCAAGGCACAGAGGCAAAACCAAGTGACCCCTCAACACGTGAAACCTTCCAAAACTTGCATTTGGAGCACGCATATTTCTCCCTTATGAAAGAATCATATTCACTGATGAAACCTATGCCTTATTTGACATACAATAAGAAAGCATATAATGTGAACACTAAGCAGTTTTTCATATTATGCCTAAAGATACCTATGTGCACACGATCATCAAAATGAACTGCAAAAAAAAAAAACAAATGTAAAAATGGCAGTTCCATTTGGTTCCCAAAGATCAATGCTTGCTGTGCATGCAGATTAAGCAAATATGGCATTTCAATGACACTGCTGCAGCAACATAACATCTCGCCTGACCTCTTCCTTCTTTGCTTTGGCAGCAGTCTTGTTCAAGGCACAGCATGACACGCGTAAAAACTCTTACAAGGTGTCTAAAATGTGGAAGGAACTATGTACATAATTTGTCACAGTTTCAAGTCAGTTCACTGTGAAATCAATTAGGACGCAGTACCTCTACAGCCCACTCAAGAGTGGGAGTATTATGTACAAGAAACATCTTGCGGTCTAGGAGTGACAGGCAGTCACGTCTTGTAGATGTTAATCTCGGCGGGTGCAGATGGTTCAGAAGTCCTCCTGGTGTTCTTGAGCTCATTGATGAAGTTGTTGCGCACTGCAGTAATCCCAAATGTGTTGGGAATACGATCAAGGCCATTCTGCAGAATGCGCTCCACTTTGTTCGGAAACATATCACCAGAAGTAGCATCCCCAGCTTTCTTTACATCTATCGCAATAGGCTGCACTTTGCTGATCTCCCTCCTTTTTACCCGTGGCCTGGAACAGGAAAAGGAGACATTATTAAAGCATGCGGATTACTTGAAACTATTATTAGCATGATATATAGCATTGCTGAAATGAAGGGGGGAAAGGGAGAGGGGAAGCTTAACTTCTAAACTTCCATTCATCTCATGATGAGCCTGAATTCAGTCAGGTTTCTTTACATGCACAAAACTGCTAACACATGCTGCAGTTATGGAACACTAACTTGCTTGAACAGCCAAACCTGTAAACTCCAGGATGAATAAGCAGTGTACATTGAGCGAAGAACAACAACAAAAAAAAATGTTTCACTTTTAGGGTCAAAGTATGGAATTTAAGTTACACATGGTCCATTCAAGCAGCGCATGCATTTTCATGTCTACAATGAAATTGGGCTGTTGATTAGAGCTGCTAAAGCATGGAATCAGAGGGAAATGGGTTGAAATCCCTCCCTGCTTCCACGCTTAGGGCAAATACAGGGGTGGAGGCAGTAATCTTGTCCCTGTTTCGTAAGAGGTATCTCTGGCCTTAAGCATAAGGCACATTCCCACATAACAGCAAGCTAGGAGATAGCATCTGCACTTGTTTTTAAATAATAAGTCCCAGTTTCGAAAATTATTGTAAATGTGGCCCTAGTTTCGGATCTTTAGTGCCTATGGTTTGTGACATTCACTCCGCTAAAGTGTACGATAATATAGACTACATACTAGCTGATAGCAGTGGAAAAATAAAATTCTTTATAGGTACATCCCACATCGTCAAAACGATTTCGAAGGGGCTACAGAATAATTGTAATAAATTAGTAGACACAAGAATATTTAGTAATAATTTCTTTTTATCTTACGATATTTATGTTGGAAGTGGCATAGTGAAAATCACGGGGCACATTGAAAAATAGCTTAAAACACACTGAAGAAAGGATTACGTCGAAAATGGGGGCTAGATGTCCTTGCCATAGAAATAATTTGCATGCATCAGCAGCTCCACCAGCACTTCGAGAAAATTACAAGAGATGAAGAATAGTCAGGGCAATTCTTATGTGGTGAAATTCGCACCTGAATAGCAAGAACGTTGATGCAGCAAGCAGCACTGAGCTGATGACAATGAGGCCAACAGAACCCCACTGAGAGTATTCGGGAAGTTGAACAATGGTTCTCAGCAGCTTGACTGTGCTTTCTCTTGCCTCAACACGCTGAAAGCAGACAGGTGGTTGAAGTTTTGCTCTGTGTTCACAAGAGTAGAGGCGAGCGGGCTTACCGTTTCCTGCCAGAAGAGTGGCAGCACAGCTTCAGCAACTCGAGAAAAGGGCCTGTAATGAAGATGCCACACGTACAGTAATATCTTTCTGGAATGTTGTGCAGTAAACATATTTATATCTTCTTGATCTTTTTTTGCAAAAGCAAGCCTCTTAAGAGAAAGCAGTCTTTTTGTTTATTTCTTATATTTATCAGGCTTACACTTCAAGTGTTCATTTTTAAACCACAGGCTATCTGGTTCAGTGTCATAGCTACCAGATTTTTGAAGATGACTGTAAGGTATTTTGAAAGCAAATACATAGATGCGTTGTTTAATGTTAGAAGGCATGAAAAATATAATAGGGGTGGAGACTCTAAATTGCCATAGTTCAATAGCCCACATTATCCTCCAGACAAGGCATGTTTCATAAAATTGTATTTTTGGTAACTGCATTGGATTGTGTGGCAGGTTGGTTGTAAATGTAGGTCCCATTTACATGATTGAAACAATAGTCTATGCGGTCATTCTACAGCTTTGAAATAACCAAAATTAATTGTTAGCGTACCCAAGTCCAAACACTCGCTCCAAGACGACGCTTACTTGTATCCGACCTCGAACATTAACAGTCACTCCAAGTGTCTGAAATAAGAATGAAAATGAGAAGATACTTGTTTTCAACATGTGAAGTTTAATATTACCGAAACCGTAACTTACAGGTTCACTGTTGAAGAAGAACTGATGTTTGTTTGGATCTGGGTTCATGCCACCAACATCAGCACGATATGATGAGTCGGCATACAAGAAGTGAGGAAACGAAAGCACAAGTGGAGCACCTGCGCAAAAAAGGTAGTGCTTTCAGCTTTAAAAATGATCGTCAACTATAAGGGCATAACAGCAACTCGTACATCCTTTGTTGCACAAGAAATCATCCACCTTATCGAGATTTTTCGCCAACACATACCTTGTCCCTAAACATTGATATCACATCACAAAATTTGTAGCTCCTAGTTTGTCATATTTTAGCTTTAGTCCTTTAAAAAAGCTTGCCCATGTATCATTCCATCAACCATAGCAAAACCGCCTCTTTACAGCCATAAAAAGTGAGCACTGTTTCTGGTATACAAAAGTAGTTTGCCATGTATAATTTTTTGCATTATGTCATTTCCACACCTATACATTGTTTAAACTTATTATCACATATTAAGTTGTTACATTCAATGCATGTACAGAGGGGTCCACTGTTAAAGGGAACACCGGAGCACGTGTCGTCTGCTCGGCGCCACTGCTGGCTGGCAGCGGCAACTAGTTTCGCGCTGTGGGCGGCGCTCATTTGTCGTCTGCTACAGTTGCGGCCACGCTTCAGCTCGTCGCGAAGCCAGGCATTGTGCTTTGAAATTTGTCCGCAGGCTGCATGGCCGAGCTCAAACAGAAAGTTGTGGGAAAGCTGAAAGGAAATTAGATTGTCTAGAGTACTACCTCACTGATATTTTGGTGTTTAAAGAAGCATGGCTTCTTTACGATTGTCTTTTTTCTAGCATAGCGTTATAAAGAACTTTTTTTTTTCTTTTAGAGCAAGGCCCCGCAGCGAGGGTCTAGTGATTAAGGTACTCAGCTGCTGACCCGCAGGTCGCGAGATCAAATCTCGGGTGCGGCGGCTGCATTTTCGATGGAGGCAAAAATGTTGTAGGCCTGTGTGTTCAGATTCGGGTGCACGTTAAAGAACCCCAGGTGGTCGGAATTTCCGGAGCCCTCCTATGCAACGTCTCTCGTATTCATACGCTGGTGTCAGAATGTTAAACCCCACATATCTTCAATCCATCGTCCATGTATTTGATGTGCACTAATGCACATTCGTTCTGCTGCAGTGCGTAAGCTGAACTAAGAATTTATATGCGCCTTTAACCGGCGTCCACAGAAATATATTTTGAAGCGGGCAATTCGTAATCCATCAAGAAGAAGAACGAAAGACGGCAATGCAGCTGATTAACCAGGGGATAGCTATCTGATTATAGATTATTCCAGACATTTTCATTCTATCTAGAAAGAAAGCGACTATTTAAAGATTCCACGACCTCAGCCGCGCTTCGCGACGAGCTGAAGTACGACCGCAACTGCAGCAGACGACAAATGAGCACCGCCCACTGCGCCCACGGCTCCTGCGGGAAACTAGTTGCCGCTGCCGGCCGTCAGTGGCGCTGAGCAGACTGCACGCGCTCCAGTGTTGCATTTAACAGTGGACCCCTCTGTATATGCTTGGTGTTGGGTCACAACTGAGCATTTAGGCAGTAGCATAATGCCGTACCACAGTGAGTTAGTAAAGCCAAATACATACCTTGCTTGCAGGGACCTAGGTTTGCTCCCCCATCAGGCAAAGCTCTGCCAGCAGCGAAGCACTCATTTTCACTGCGTTGTTGCCCACTGTCGAAAGCTGTGGGACCAGCTATGAAGCGCTTGACTTTCAGGCCTTTGAATGTTTCATAGCCTATGCTTTCTAATGGTATTGACCTGGAGATTAGAAACGAAATTTTCATGGTGCGATTAGTATTTAAAGCACAGTGTTTAAAATGTTAAAGAATTAAATCTAGGCACCTGCAAATGTCCGGGATGAACATAACTTGCTCATTGCTTTTTGACAGGGGTGGTCGAATATGCCCAACTATAAAAAAAGAAAAAAAAACATGCTATAAACTGTCAGTCATTTTCACACTGCATGCTCGACATGGAACTATTTATTTGCAGTGAAGTTTTGGAGCTTTAAAGGGACGCTAAAGGAAAGCACTGAATTGTTTTACATGGACAAATTTCACTCTGACAACTCTAATGTCGTTACTTTCACCATCACACCTTTTGTAATAGTGAAAATTTAAGGTCAGGTTTTCTATTTTGAATTTCATGACGAAATCTCTGCACAATACGTCAAAAATTTCAAAGTGCATTTTTCATATTTTGGTGATAGTGGCTCAACGAAATCTCGTCAGGGTAAGAGCGCTGCTTTCGGCCTTGCTAAATTGTAATGCACTTATTCGCCGTCCATTTACGCACAGTTCTGCCAGTGTGTGTAGCACCAATGGCGTAGAAATGGTGAGGCGGGGGCGGGAAGGGTTACTCTAAGGTTAGTCTAGGTTACCCCACCATTGAAAACTTTCAGTTTTGCATGTGTGTATATACGTGCAAATTTACAAACGCACAAACATACATACAGGATAATTGATCACTCCCTCGCTTTCCCTAAAAAAAATTCTGGCTACTCCACTTACGTGGCCCTTTTCTCCACATAGTGTCGATTCAGAGCAACACCACAGTTATATATAGTCACGTTCAAAACAAAGGCGATGTTTATAAGGTGGTTTTACAAGGCCCAAACCCCGAAAGGAAGGAAGGGCCTGTAAACTGTGGCACACACTCACACTGGTGGATTGGCCAAGAACCGGGTAGTTCTTACGAAATACTGTTAATTTGTTAGCTCATGTTTTTTAAACTAACAAAAAAGGGGCAAAAATTAAATGAGAAATGAACAATTAAAAATAATGGATATAGAAAATGAAGCAGATGGTTTCAGCAACAACAATAAATAAATGAATGAATAAAGCAAGGGTCGGCACAGCACTACCAAAACAAAGGGACTGGCACGAGAACTACTGTGTTTTCGTCTGCTTCTTTCTCACTGGCAGATTAGGCGCGTGGCAATATTTACCAACCACCACAGAATCTGCACCAAAAATATATTTAAAAAGATCAGGGAAACGCTTGAGATGCTACTGAATACATTCACAAACCACACATACAAATGACTGCACTCAATGAAAATGAAACTAAGAGATTCCAACAGATTGTACACGAAAATTGCATTGTTGTCTACCTCATCTAGCTGTCTGAAGCTCTATGAATAACGCCATGGTGATGAGGCATGTCCGCGCATGCAATGTCGTGCGTCACTGTAAGTGCATGTCTACTCAAGCAGCTATGATTAACCACCTTTTCAGTGAGAACTTCATCGGTATACCTAGAAGTAATCCAACCAGCCCGCAAATATAGAAAATAAGCGATACCTTCGTTTAAACATTCGCACCGGCTTAGCTGAAACCTCTGTAATCATATGCGGAGTGCTTCACAATAGCATTGTTAGCGCGTTCATAAAAAGAAATTAATGTGGCACCTTTTAACGCGTTCATATGAGGAAGGTATTTCATATTCGGCTACATAGAGTTTCCTTTCATCACTCTGCGTAATCTGTTGGGGAAATTCTGTCGTTTCAAAACTAATATTTGTAGGAAGCATGTTCGGTCTGATTTCAGGCTTTTAGTGCACACTGCGGTACGTCAGCTAAAGGGATCTTTATCAAAAAGAATAATCTATCAATTGCTATGCGGACATTGTGTACAGATATTGAAGCACACTTACGCGTTCCTGTTAATGTGTTGCATTCATCACCTGGCCATACCTCCAGTTTCCTGTATAAAGTGTAAGAAAATCAGATAGATGTTTCAAGCTCACAGGATTTTCAAAACAACGCTTTCACGCGACAGGGCAACACTTATACAAGTATACCTGTGTTTGTTGAACTCGTACACTTGGTTCACCTTGGAGATGTCATCTTCGCCGGTGAAAATTGTGTACTCCCCATCGATAGTGTCGTTTTTCTGCAAGAGAAATCCAAAGAGTTGCTAAGTCATGGCTGTTAATTCACGTGGAACGCGCGAACGAGCCCCGACAATATTTGGACACAAGGACGGGATGGTAGAAACTTACGTGGGCCATGTATCCGAACTGTCCTTTGCGAAGCGTTAAAAGAAGAGCAGAAGCGTGTTAATAAGCTGCCGTAAAAGAAGTGCAGATTACAGAAATGATGCTTAATTCATAAAAGCTTTTTTATAAAAAGAAATCGCGAGGAAAATATACAAGAACATGCATGAAGCAGATTCAGGAAGAAGAATAATGCTTTACTGTTAAAAAAAGGTGCTGGTGTAGAGCGTGTTGAGTACCGTATACTCTAGCCTCTGCTGGCAAAGTGCACTTGATAGATGTTAGTGCTATAGGTGAAGTAAGTGACATTGTACATTGTGATGGGTGATTGTTTTAGATGGTGGGTTAAGCTCCATCCATTGCAGTCTAGCAAGGTGAATGCAATTTTTTTGCAAGTCTTTAGCATATTCTCTTCTTGCAGCAGAATAAAGCAAACGACTATAATTTTGTTACGCTAGACGGTGGTCTAATTTCATAATTACTGTACTGCCAATTGGTGGATAGTAAAAAAATTCCTGGCGATACACATACTGATAAAAACAGATCTTTTGAATCTTGTACGAATTCGCGAGTGTTATTTAACGAATAGGCGATAAAGTTCGTCGTTTAAATGTTACTTGTATAATGTGCTCGTTTTTCAATGCACCGCGAAAGTCATTGTCTTCATATACCTTGCATAACGATGCCATCCTGCTTACATTTTATAAAGCAAGCGTTGAGCTCTTTGTGTGCAACACCCTGAGACCATAATAGCAAGTTTAATAAATGAATATTCAGTTGGCAAATAGTGACCCCGTATAAGAAAATAGTCGAACTCTCTTTTTCAGCATGCACGTGCCTCCTATATTCATCGTCATCATCATCATCGTGACAGCGGTCCCTGCAGGGCAAAGGCCTCTTTCATGTTTTCACCTATGAACCCAGTCCTGCGCATGCTGCTGTCAATCCATGCAAGCATCTGAATTTCACCTGTCAGCTAAGTTCCTGCTCAAGCCGTGATTAACAAATGCTTCGCTCAGCCCACTCACATTGACCATGTAGCCGAACTTTCCGTTGGTTCCCTGCTTGTCCGGGTCGACCAGGGAGCCGAGCATGTCGATGACGGTGCGGTAGCCGTGGCTGAACACGTCGCCGATGTTGAAGCCAGGCTGTCCCGGTCGCGGCCGGCCAGAGTCGATGACCGATCCCAACAGCACGAGGATGTCGGGGTAGCCGCCGAAGGTGAGCTGCCCCACCGAGCGCGAAATGAAGATCCGCTGCCCGAGGCCCGACAGCGAGAGTGAGGCGATGCCGCGGATGATGAAGTTCTGTTCCTTTAGCAAATGCGCCGTCGTCTGCGTACATTCGAAGAACATGTACAATGCACTTTTTTCTTCGGTACATCATGTAAAACACATTGATGAGCTGACAGGAGGACGGGGCACCGCTCAGCGAGAGCTTCGCGATGCCATCTCCTGACGCCGGGAAGCTCTCGCTGAGTGGTGCCCCGTCTGCAGGCTCCTACGACTGTGTCAATCTCTCCTATCTTCTCCTTATTTCTGTGTGTGGGTCTCTCTGTCCCTGCCCTATCTCTATCCCTATCCCTATCCCTTTAATCCTCCCTATCTCTTTTAATCCATCCTTACCCCCCTCTCTCGTGAGTCACTGTTGAGGTGTCGCACTATGATGCAGACAGTTATGGGGATCACTTTTATCTTCTTTTCTCTCTCTTAAGAATCTCTTATATAGGAGTAGTGCGATGCTTCCGCTGATCTGCCGATACCATTTTTAATGCCAATTTTTTATATGTTCATCTCAGTGAAAAAAGTATAATTAAATGGCGCAATAGAGGTGCCAGGTGGAGAAACTATGGTTGAAAGCTGATTATCTTCACAAGACCACCATAATCTATGCCAAACAATAAAACGATAGACGTTACGTACTGTGATACGGACATATAAGAATAAGTCAAGACACCACAAACGCCTGTTATTTCGAGGTGTCTTGACTTATTCTTTTTGTGTCCATGCTTGCATGCCCCGTCTTTTAGAATGAATTCTTACAAACTACAATAGTTCAGCTCGCTGTCGTTACTTATTTTGACTTGGAGACGGAAAGTTATTTTGCATGAGGTCAAATATAACTGGGGTATATTTTATGCAAGTGCGAGGACCACAGGTCAGATAATATTAAAAGCGAAAAAAACTCCGTCATTAAGGTGTCCAGCTACGTTAGAATTTCCTATTTAGATTGTGCTTTATATAACTCCCTTTATATTATATACACATATATAGATACACACACTAACTTCATTTTGGAGAGTCGTGCCACCCACGACTTTTAGAAGAGATGATAATTACCTCAAAAAGAAGGAAAACGTGCATGTTTAAATATGTATGTATATGGCAAGCGAGGACTTGTCAAGAAGTTCACTTACAGGTTTGTTGTTTTTTTTTTCTCTTTCTTAGAGTGTATGAACCTCGTCTGCATTCAGCCAAGCAGCTCGCCCCCATGTTTTTATCGCTAACAAAGCTAATACTTTTGTTTGTACACATCGTGCGCTACTTTGGACATGCATTACTTTGACTCTTACATGTTAGAATCTTTACTTTCAGTGAATCAGCTTTTAAATTGAGAAACGACAAACACGGATTCAAATGGTTGCAGCTAAATTGACCTGTTGCTGATCTATTTCAATTGCTGTTGCGTCACTGGCTTTACGAAAATGTGCAGAAATTAAGAAATGCTAAAGGTTTTAAGACAAAAAACTTTGAAGCTAACAGTCGACATATTGCATGTTATAATTCACTCGTGTGAAGTCTTTTGATACAAATTATAGACAGGATATTAATCGCGAACGAGTAGCGCATCTGTAGACGTGTCAGTATTGGGATGCAAATAATTTCACACGAGAGGCAATGTACTCGGTTAGACTAATCGATGTCAGTTTGAATTATTTTTGACGTCATCACTTACCACAAAAGGTACGTTGACGGTCATGATTTCATCAGTCTCTGGTCCCACAGAGCTCTCTCTGTCGAAATAGTAACGCTTGGTCTCTTTGTAGGACAAGGTTCCGTTGTCATGGAATGTTATGTTATGCTTAATCCAGTATGCCCTGGGTAATGAAACAGGCACACAGCACACTCGTGACGGATAAGTCACACCTTGTGCAAAAAAAGAAAAAAAAAGGACAAAGTAACGCAAAGAAAGGAGGTTCTAACTTTTTTTTTTTCATTTCTCAATACCCAATTCTCTGCTTTTACACAGAAGTCATCGAACGAAGCTAGTCAGTCGTTGGAGTAAACGTTCCCACAAGGACACTTGTCTTTGTCGGTGGAACTGGAAACTTAAGAGGACTAGTAGAAATTATCGGTAGGAAATGAAATGTGACACCCAAAGTTTCCCCGTTGTAGTATATAGGCTCAAACGTATGCCTAACTGTACAGCTACGCATATTGAAAAAGGCACGTGAGATAGATCCGTCATTTTTCTTTAAAAAGTTGCCAGTATATTCACGCATCATTCATTGCAGAGTATATGCTTGCATGCATACAACAGTACTTAGCCGTCAAGTGAGGCTGCTAAGGTACGTACCCTCCCCCCCTTTTTTTTTCATAACTGACGTCTCGAGAATGAGAGAGAACTAAGTACTCAGGGAACAGCATGCTAACTACGCAAGT
Source organism: Rhipicephalus microplus (assembly GCF_043290135.1). NCBI lineage: Eukaryota > Metazoa > Arthropoda > Arachnida > Ixodida > Ixodidae > Rhipicephalus > Rhipicephalus microplus. The sequence continues at coordinate 283,216,946 of NC_134701.1, forward strand.
GTCGTAAAAAAAAAAAAGAAGGGGGTGTAGGCAATAGAATATACTTGTCAAAAAATTTAAAAAATATACACAAGAAGCTGATTGATTCGCATATCGCGGGTGGCAAATAAAGTTAGACGGCAGCTAGAAATGCTAGGTGAATGAATAATATTACGGAAATGTGTTACACTTTATACCACTTTGCTTGTTTATCATAAATACAAAGAAATGGTATTCGGAAATTGGAAACATGTGCGGAAAACACTACAAAACAAGTATAAAGTGCGCCTTAGGCTGGTTCAAGCATTTGTACGAAAAGTTCGTGAAAGACTGCTTTCTGAGAAACGCGTGCACCATCCCCCCACCACCTATGTTTTGTTCTTTTTTGTTTTTGTTTTTTAACTATTCCAACTGAGCACAGAGTGCGGATCATCGAGTAGCCCACCTGTATGTGTAGGGCCCGACTTCCTTGACGGACGGCTTTTCTCCGATGAGTACATCATTGGGATTGGTGACGTTGAAGAAGAAAAAGCGGATTTTGGTTTCGTGGCTGGAGTCCTTCCACATTGGGAATGCCCGAGAGTGCTCCGAAAGAGCCACCTCCTGCGAGTGGTGGCGCACCAATTGCTTAAACTAAAAAAAAACTGATTCGCTTGTTCCTTCACGCGCACCTATACAGGCAAGCAAAAGAGCCTCTCTAGCTATCGCCGAAATGTGACCGCTAGGGCCAACATCAATCTCGTGACCTTTGAACTCGCGGCGTCGACCCGGTTTTACAACATGGTGGAGGGCTCCGCTAATTACTACCATCCGATGTCTTTTAAAGTGGACGGAAATCTTCACACAGTACACGGGCTTCTATCGATTCGCCTCCTTTGAAGTTCCCAAGACTATCTTTAAAGAGACGTGTGAACTCCCTTCGGAAAGTCGTGGCCCCATAAGAGAGTTAACGTGTCTGTGTAAAGAGAGTCGTGCACGTGGCAAATCAGGAGTTACCAAAAACAGTTGAACATACTGTGTGCGTGCGCGTGTGTGTGTGTGTGTGTGTGTGTGTGTGTGTCGGAGTATAACGAAACTGTAGGAAAACAGTTGTAAAATAAATGGGGTTTGTTCCTTTTGTCATCCAACGAATGGCTATGTAACTCACTTAAACAAACGAAACTGCTTTGATAAAGTTTAAAATACATGCTTATTCAGGTTAATAACGAAGCAGTAGTTAATAATGAGCGTAGATACATCAGCCGATTAATTGGTGTTCATTTTTTTTTTTTTACGTCAACTGGCCTTCATATGCTGCAGATCGGGCAACTCGTCACTGCTTTGTCAGCGCAATTTCCGCGACACCCCGCTACATAAAGCAGGTCGCAAAACGACACTTTTGTGCTATTTTAGGCATCTATTTGAAGCATGAACTAATTAGGAAAGTATCGTAACATAGTCACGTCTTCGTTAGGGTAAAGCGGTGTCTGTATGGCTGCTTTGCGCTGTTCAGGGGATGAAAAAAAAACTGATACCTGGGGTTTCACGTGCCAAAAACACGTTATGATTGTGAGGCACGCCGCAGTGGAGGGTCTCACAAATTTTGACCATGCGGTGTTTCTTGCTAACCTGCATTGACATCACACACAACGCAGATGCCCCTCTAGCATTTCGCCGCCTCCATCCAAATGCGACTGCCGTGACAGGAATCAAACATGTAACTTTCGGGGGAACGACCGAGCTTCGTAACCACTGCACCACCACGGCGGACAGGTAAAAAAGTAAATAAAAACGTCGATTAAAGCAATCATAAGCAGTCGTTTTGAAAGTCATCATTCGCCATCAATACAGCACAACAGCCGTGAAATGCTGACCGGCGTATACGAGCACCCGTTATCGTTTACGCAACCTCCCAAAGTCGAAGATAATGTAATGCGGCTCACAATGATCGACACGCTTAACAATATGCAATAAAAAATTAGGAACTGTGGCAACTCGGGCATATGTGTCACTCACCTTGTTAAGAATAAACCTAAACACGTGGTCGAAGCCAAGGAGGACGCCCACGCCTAAGATTACGAGGAGCAGAGATACCACGGCGCAAGCCGAGATACCTGCAACAGGCACGGTAGGGGCGACATATTAGGGCAGGGTTCTACCGAAATTATAAAGCGTACTCGAAGTTCAATATGTTATTATAATTGGTTGAAATCACGAGACATCCGAACAAATGCTGCTGTCATAAGTATGGCAATATACATAAATCTGTATTGCATAAAAGAGGGAGAGAGCTGTCGTGATTACATTTAAAGAGCCCCTGCAACACTTCCTGAGTATGATCAGAAAACGCTGCCGATTGGTAGTCGATGCTCCCGAGAGCATGCGAGCCTAATAATATTGTTACGAGGTTGGTTGCTTCTGAGCGAGATGTATTTGCAGAGTAAAAACTACAGGCAAGAGACACAATGGCTGATTGGCCCAGTCGCGCGCCTGTCAGTCGCACCTCTTCCTTTTCTTCCTCTCCGTAGCAGGACCCCCGGGCGTTGGAGCGCCGTCTCGGCGAGAGTCCGGAGAAGTGCGAGAGAAGTAGGGTTTCAAGCGCGAAACATGGACAATGTCAACTAGTGACGAACTTGGTGACGTATTGGAGTGCAATGGCGCTATCTCGTAGGTTACGTCGCTAAGTTGACGTAAGACTAGGTAGGGTCCGGCGTATCGGGACAAAAGTTTTTCGGAGAGACCTACACGGCGACACGGTGACCAGAGGAGCACGTGGTCACCTGGGGCAAACGTTATATTTCGATGCCGGTGGTCGTAGCGGGCTTTTTGCATATCCTGTGACCTGGTGAGGCGAGACTGGGCAACTTGACGAGCCATGTGAGCCCGATCAATGGCTTCGCGCGCGTACTCGGAAGGAGATGGCACGAGAGGCAAGGTGGTTTCAAATGGCAATATGGGGTCGCGACCATATAAAAGATAAAAAGGCGAGAATCCCGCAGTGTCATGTCGAGAGGAGTTATATGCGAAGGTCACATAGGCCAACGTTGTATCCCAGTCTCGATGATCATCGGAGACGTACATCGAAAGCATCTCTGTGAGCGTGCGGTTGAGACGTTCAGTTAGGCCATTAGTTTGTGGGTGGTAGGCGGTAGATAGCTTATGGGCTGTAGCACACGATCGAAGGAGGTCATCGACAACTTTGGACAGGAAAGAGCGGCCGCGGTCCGTAAGCAGCTGTCGGGGTGCACCATGGTGTAAGATGACGTCATGAAGAAGAAAATCCGCGACGTCAGTGGCGCAACTGGTTGGCATGGCCTTTGTTATCGCGTAACGGGTCGCATAATCTGTGGCGACGGCAATCCATTTATTTCCTAGTGTCGTCGTCGGAAAAGGGCCAAGAAGGTCGAGTCCCACGCGATGAAATGGTTCAGAGGGGACTTCAATTGGGTGAAGATATCCAGCTGGCAGCAAAGAAGGTCTTTTCCGGCGCTGGCAGAGGTCGCAAGTGGCGACATATCGACGTACGCTGCGGTACAATCCAGGCCAGAAAAATCGACGTCGCACGCGGTCGTATGTGCGGGAAACGCCGAGGTGTCCCGCTGTTGGTGCGTCGTGAAGTTGTTGAAGTATGGCAGGCCGTAGATGACGAGGGATGACAAGCAGAAGCTCAGGGCCTTCAGTGGTGACGTTGCGGCGGTAGAGGATACCGTCATGCAGCACGAACATACGGGATTCAGCGTCATGGCTGTCAGACTGGATGGCGTCGATGATAGTGCGCAATGACTCATCCCGTCGTTGTTCGATGCGCATATCGCTGACGTCTGTAAACGCCATTACTCTGCTCTCCAGGTCAGGCGCAACGGGATCAGGAGGATCTACCGGATATCGAGAAAGACAGTCTGCGTCCTTGTGCAAACGGCCAGACTTGTAGCTGACGCTAAACGAAAATTCCTGAAGCCTCAGAGCCCAGCGAGCCAGACGTCCAGTCGGGTCCTTCAGAGAAGTCAGCCAACAGAGGGCGTGGTGGTCCGTAACGACAGTGAAAATGCGACCATATAAATATGGCCGAAACTTGGCGACGGCCCAAACTAAAGCTAGACACTCTCTCTCGGTGATGGAATAATTCATCTCCTGGGGAGAAAGCAGGCGACTGGCGTAAGCTATCACGCACTGTCTACCGTGGTGCCGCTGAGCGAGAACTGCGCCGATACCGTGGCCACTGGCGTCGGTGCGAACCTCTGTGGCAGCAGAAGGATTAAAGTGGGCAAGTATGGGGGGCGTAGTTAGGTAGCCGATGAGAGCGGCGAACGCTTGAGCCTGCTCAGGGCCCCATGAGAATGTGGTATCCTTCTTCAGCAAATCTGTCAGTGGCCGGGCAACGTCAGCGAAGTTTTTCACAAAACGGCGAAAGTAGGAACATAAGCCGACGAAGCTACGGACGTCGGATGTAGAACGGGGCACTGGAAAGCTACGGACGACGCGGATCTTTTCGGGATCTGGTTGGACACCATCGGCGTTTACAATATGGCCCAGAATGGCAATCTGACGGTGACCAAATTGACACTTCTTGGAATTGAGTTGTAGCCCAGCTGTTCTGAAGACTGCGAGAATTGCAGCGAGACGGGTCAGGTGGCTATCGAAAGTAGATGAAAAGACTATCACATCGTCTAGGTAACAAAGACAAGTAGACCACTTGTAACCACGCAGGAGAGAGTCCATCATTCGTTCGAATGTGGCAGGGGCGTTACATAGTCCAAAAGGCATGACCTTAAACTGGTATAAACCATCTGGTGTAATGAAGGCCGTCTTCTCGCGGTCCATTTCATCGACAGAAATCTGCCAGTAGCCGGACCGGAGATCTATAGACGAGAAGTATGTAGCCCCGTGTAGGCAGTCCAACGCGTCATCGATGCGTGGTAGCGGGTACACGTCTTTTCGTGTGATCTTGTTTAGGTGGCGATAGTCAACGCAGAAGCGCCAGGTACCATCTTTTTTCTTCACAAGGACGACAGGGGAGGCCCAAGGACTACTTGATGGTTCTATGACACCTTTGTTGAGCATTTTGTCCACTTCTGCTTGGATAACTCTACGCTCAGTGGGGGAGACACGATAGGGGCGTCGGCGAATAGGACTGGCGTCACCAGTATTTATACGGTGCTGAACAGTGGATGTTTGCCCTAGAGGTCTGTCGTCGAAAGAAAAAATGTCGGTATATGACGCGAGAAGGCGATGGATGTCATTGGCTTGCGCAGGGTTGAGGTCGGGTGCAATCATCTTCGAGAAACGATCTGGCCGAGAACAGGTGCTGTTCGCTACTGGAGACTGAAGTAAATCAATCTCGGTGGTGAGCGCTGCTATTTCGAATTCGTCAGCATTAGATACGCTGGCCAAGAACATGCCACGAGGAAGCACTTGAGGGCACAAGCTGAAATTGAGAAGTGGAAGCGAGGTACAATTGTCAGTAACAGTCACAAGCGTATGGGGAATGGCAATGTTGCGGCTCAAGAGGACGTCGGCGAGAGGAAGGAGGACATATTGACCATCGGGAACTTGGGGCTGTGCGGTCAAAACGACGAAGGTGGCTGCCTGAGCTGACAGCCGCACATCCTGAAGAGAGCACAGGCGCGGCGGGGCAGTGGGGGGGTCAGCGACTATCTGAGGCAACTCTAGCTGAAGAACGCCTGTAGCACAATCGATCAGAGCAGAATGATTCGACAAGAAGTCCAGGCCTAGGATAATGTCATAAGGGCAGTGGTCAATCACGGCTAAAATGACAGAAGTAGTGTGGTCCTTTATACGTAAGCGGGCAGTGCACAGACCGAGAACCATCGGCGTGCCGCCATCGGCCACACGGAGCATTTGTGCAGCCGCTGGTGTCAGAACTTTCTTTAAACGTGTGCGTAGGCTTGAACTCATGACCGAAATGCTTGCGCCGGTGTCGACAAGTGCTTGTACAGGTTCGCCGTCTACTTTAACGTCTATTACACTTCGTCTGGTGGGAACGGAAAGAGGATTTGCTGCGGAAGTCGTCAATGCAGCACCACCTCCGGGGGCTGCATTTCTCAGTTTTCCGAGACAACGCGGCCGGAAGCCACGGGGGACGAGAAGCGCCGTGGCTGCGGCGAACGGGACGATGGGCGACGTGTTTGCGGCGATCGAGACTGGTGCCCACGTGGTGAAGGCGAGCGGCTGTACCAAGTGTTCCGAGAATGGTCAATGGCATTGGGCTCTTCGGCAGGTGGAAAGGTGCGGGCGGTATCGTCGAAACGGGTCATATTGGTCGTTGCGCGATGTGCCGAGGACCATGTGTTGCGGCAGTAACGGGCAATATGTCCAACGCGGTGGCAGTTGAAACATATAGGGCGGTCATCTGCAGTTCGCCACTCAGCCGGGTTGCGAGTACGTGGAGAAGACCGTCGGTCGGAGAAGGGCATCACGAAAGGGCGTTCGCTGACTCTAGGCGCGGTGACATGGCACACGGAATGCACTCCGATGTTTTCAAGCTCCCGGCGCACGATGGCTTGAACAAGAGGAACAGTAACAGGAGTGGCATCGGTACTGCGCGAATAGAACGCCGAGGGCGCCATAGCTTCCAGTTCACGACGAACAATGCGTGTAAGGTCTCCCGGCGGCGATGCACGTTGTGGTGTTGACTGGTCCTCGCAAGTAGATGTTGCAGCGGTGTTTGGGAGTCGAGCGAATGTTTGTAGAATGCGGCGACTTTTCACTTGCTCGAACTGACGACACTCTTTGATGATCGCGTCTACGGTGGAACAGCCCTTGCACATCAGGAGATTGAACGCGTCGTCGGCAATCCCTTTCAGAACATGTCCCACCTTGTCACCTTCTGTCATGTCGCTTTCGGCCTTTCGGCAGAGGGCCAGCACGTCTTGAATGTAAGCGAGGTATGACTCCGTAGGGGATTGGGCACGGCAGGCCAATTCCTTTTTGGCGGCGATCTTCCGACTGGCGGTTTTGCCAAACACCTCCCGCATCTTTGCTTTGCATTGGTCCCAGCTTGTGAGTTCTTCTTCATTGTTCTCATACCACACCTTGGCCGTGCCTCTCAAATAGAACAGCACATTAGCCAACTGAAGTGTGGGATCCCATCTGTTCGGCACACTCACTCGTTCAAACATGGCCAGCCAATCGTCAACGTCGACGCCATCGGTTCCGCAGAATGTACCGGGATCCTTGAGAGGCGTGAAAACGTACGGTTGCGACGCCATGTTCGTCGGAGACGCTGACGTTGACGCGGAGGGCTGAGCATTGGCCATGGCTGGAAGGGCGATGCGACGTCCGCTGCGGAGCTCCGTTGCCTGATGGTTACCCAGCACCTCTCACCAATATGTTACGAGGTTGGTTGCTTCTGAGCGAGATGTATTTGCAGAGTAAAAACTACAGGCAAGAGACACAATGGCTGATTGGCCCAGTCGCGCGCCTGTCAGTCGCACCTCTTCCTTTTCTTCCTCTCCGTAGCAATATAGCCCCAGCACGCGGCCTGGAATTAACACTTCTCAAAGTCAGCTAAAAATTGCTTTCCCTGCTCTCGAAAACAGACGCTACAAGCTTATTGTGGTTATAAGAGGGAAAAGAAGAGAAAAGAGAGCCCTGTAACTGTCTGCATCAGCGTGCGACACCTCAACAGTAGCTCACAAGGAATTAGGGTAAGGAGGGATTAACAGGATAGGATTAAAGGTATATATAGAGAGAAATGCGCTAGGACAGCGAGCGACGACATAAGAGAGATAGGAAAGATGGAAACACGGTCACAGGAGTCCGAGGACGGTTCACCTGTGACCGTGTTTCTATCTTTCCTATCTTTCTTATCACTCGTCAAAGCCATTGTATCAGCCATTAGCTGCTTTGAGCATAGCGCACTCGGTCGTTACAGGGGTAGCCGCGACTTGTCCGCACGTGCGCGCTATCGCACTGATAAGCCGCGTATACGAAGAGAGAGAGAAAGAGAACGTTTTCAAGGTCACGGGGCGCGTGTGACGTATTTTCTCTCCCCGTGCCGTATCTCTCCCTGCTTAGCTTCCAGCTCTGGTCAGGATGAAAGGAGAGAGAATGCAATAGCAGCCTGTGACAAATCTTTGTAACTCCGCTCGTACTTGATGAATTCTGAAGATGTTTGCGGTGGTGAATTCGTGAGGCAATAAGCTCTTATAGTGAATCCATTCCACGGCTACTTGAAGAAGTGTTGCAGGGCCCCTTTAAGTGAAGCGTGCGGATTTGTAACTCCGCATTTAGGAATCGTCATAGTGGCAACACATTACAGACTGATGCAATGATATAATGTAGCTTTTGAAATGTATTGTCAACAAAGTCTACCAACACTGTACAGTTGTTTTTATAAATCTACAGAAGAACTGTACCGCTACGCGTTTCTGTATATTTTCGTTGTATCTGCCCGCTGTATACACGTCTCTCGATCGTGAATTCACAATACAGGAAGACGCTGATGGGCTACTTCGTCAACAACAATTAACTCCCTGCCGCGAGAGCTTCACAAGGACGCACAGCAAGACTGCATCGGTGCTGAGGAAGCACTGGTGCCGGCAACGAGCTCTGCAAAGCGGAAGCATTGCGCAACATCAACACAAACAATGAAAATACCGACGCAGAATTTCGTTTCCGTGTCGGTGTATGTGTAGGGCTATTCATTGCGTTACTTTGGCCATGCAGTAGTCCGGTGTATTCAATTTGAACCCAGGCTTCTTTGTAACCGAGCGTGAAATCTTGCAGTTCTGTATTCGTGAGTATTGACGTTCTATACATAGTAACAGATGATCATAAGCATTACCAGACAATGAAGAGCTTGACACCTTTTCTCCAGAAGTGGAAGTTTGCCGTACGACACAAATTCGAATGCTTATTGCCGCATGGCTGACAGAAATGCGTGCTGAAGTTTAATGACTTTCACAACCTATTTAACTCTTGCTGTCCTTCGTAAATCTTCGTTATGTTTGCAAATACACCGCGCAATTTAAATTTCGTGCATCCGAGTATTCTTTAAAAATCTTTGGGAATGCGAGACAAATTCTGTTTCGAAGACAATACTGCCAGCTTTCTCCCTCGAGGCGCAAGAATCGTTCGCGTCGTCAAACGACTGCCGCAACACGCAGAAGTGAAATGGACCGAACAGGTGGTGGCAGTGCTGGCCACCACCTCTTTGAACCACCAACAAACTATAGCATCAATGACTTCGTTGTGCCGTTAATACAATATCTCTCTCATTTACGCCCTCATTCTCCTGCTAACGTGGAGGGTCGCAAACTATATAAACATTATCTGGTCGACCTCTCTGCCTTTCGCGATTTCCTCCCCCTCTCTATTCATCCACGTTGTGCTAAAAGAATATTTTCTTATCATCATCATCATCAGCCTGACTACATCTACTGCAGGACAAAGGCCTCTCCCATGTTCCGCCAGTTAACCCGGTCCTGTGCTTGCTGCTGCCAATTTATACCCGCAAACTTCTTAATATCATCTGCCCACCTAACCTTCTGTCTCCCCCTAACCCGCTTCCCTTCTCTGGGAATCCAGTTAGTAACCCTTAATGACCAGCGGTTATCCTGTCTATGCGCTACATGCCCGGCCCATGTCCATTTCCTCTTCTTTGTTTCAACTACGATATCCTTAACCCCCGTTTGTCCCCTAATCCACTCTGCTCTCTTCTTGTCTCTTAAGGTTACACCTACAATTTTTCTTTCCATTTTCTTATCGGAGCTCGCTAAACCTTGCCCCGCGTATCGTGACGCGGCATTGTATAGACTTATAAACAAGGGGAGCGAAGACGACCTACACAGGCGCCGGCCACACATGCTGCTCTTCTTGTTGGCGCTTCTCGAAGGGCCCCTGGAGCATGGTCTCTCCTCGGAGGGCGCCTCTACCTCGAACTGTTCGCAGCGAGGGGCCACGGTTGCTCCGGCTGGGGCACCTGCGACGAAGCAAGATACGAGTGATGCAAGGACGCTTTCCAGAGGACGATAAGCACTTCGGTAGATGTACTAAATCTCTCAGCACCAGACGCACGCCGACCGAGTGGCACATCGTGAACGTAAATTTGTTGGGAAATATGCCTACTTGAAGACGCGTCTTGATAAGTGAACACGCGGATGCATACGGAACAATTTACCAACATTCCGCGTTCCGCACGTTTTCAGTCACATTCCCACACACACAGTGGGAATTTCCAACTAATTCTGAAAGGCAGCCCATTCAAATTAGCATTTTTAGGAGCGAATTGTTCACTTTTTTTTACGGATTGATTGTGCCTTCCTTTGCTAAGCTTGCAGTAATAATAATAATAATAATAATAATAATAATAATAATAATAATAATAATAATAATAATAATAATAATAAATGTCACAAGTGATTTTGGTGCGTTGACTCAACACTCGGGCAATATTTGTTTGTTTACTAGAACAACGACGACCAACTATTTTTTTTTTCTTCGCGGTCGCTGACTCGCTACAGGGGACATCGACCTTTATTCGGCATTCCGGCATTGCGTGGAAGCCGCTTCTACAGCCGCGCATTAGATTCGACGTGGATTTCCTCGGCCTGGAGCGAGCGCATTTCAAGGTCTTCTCACTGCGAAGCTATCATTATCAGTGTGAGGAGAGGCCGTTTACCCTGCGCGATGTAAATCGCGCGGTGGGCGAGCTCACGTCCGCTAACAGAAACGCGCAAGTATATACAAAGCGCGACGACACAGACCCACGCGAAGGACGAACCGTTTCCGCGTGCGAAGAAGTCCTCGCTCACTTCCTCGCCGCGCGCATTAGCCCGGTTTCTAGGAAGCCACGCGGGCCGTTGTCTCTTCCCTCTCCCTAGTGTGCTGCTCGCTGCCCACTGGAACGCAGAAATGCCACAGCGTCGGTCAAGTGGTCACAGCGTGAGGCGGAAGCCACTGGGTTCGATTCCCAGTGCCGCTGTACACCCGTCGTTCGTGTAATACGGAGAGAGGTATACGGTTCGAATGTGTCCTATACACCTTTTTTTTTTTTTTTTCACCTCTCTTATATTTTCCTTCCTATATCTCTTATTCCCTTTACCCCATAAATGTGCCGACCTGTTGAGGTGTCATCCTAAGGATACAATTACGAGCGGCACTTTCCTTCTTTTTTTTTTTCATAACTTAGAGAGAGAAGAAATGATGTTTGGTGTTAGTGTGCTCATTTCTCGAGTAGGCGATCTCTTCTGTTTACGGTAGAAAAAATGCATTGATGTTGCGGCACCGAGAACGGGATTCTTGTTCACAGTAAGAGAGGAAAAGGAAGTTAAGCGTTTAAATAGGCTCAAGCATGCAATACAACATTTTTGCGAATGCGCGGAGCAGTACTCTACATTGCTACGTCCGCGTAAAGATCCACAAAAATTATGATCATCAGCGTAACGTTAAGGGACCGCAAGATAGCGGAGTGGGTCAGTGAAAAAACGCACGTTTAGGACATCTTAGTCAAAATAAAAATGAAGAAATGGGCGTGGGTATAGCGCGAAGGCAAGATAACCGCTGGTCGTATAGGGTAACAGACCGGATTCCAAGATAAGGCAAGCGCGTGAAGGGGAACCGAAAGTTAGGTGGGCTAATGAGATTAGGAAGATTTCCGGGATTAAGTGAGTGCAGAGAGCACAGAACCGGATCAAGTCGAGAAACGTGGACGAGGCCTTTGCCCTGCAGTATAGTGCACTAGAACCTAGTTCACCTTGTAGCCTGCAGTGCGCATAGTCAGGCTGATGACGATCACGACGATGATGCGACCCACTGGTCACGTGTTTCTCGACAAAGCTATGCACGACCAACGCCGCAAAGCGGAAGAAGCCGCATGCATGCGAGATCGTGCAAGAACCCAAGCGTGCGTCGGGCGGAAGCAGATAGCGCCGTCTCGGTCGTTGCTGCCTGGTGGTGCCCATTCGAGGCAACAGTGAACGCAACGCCCGAACAGGCAACGCGAGCCGCCGAAGCCGAGCTGGACCGGTGAACGCGTGCCTATACGTACCAGCCGCGTTTCGCTGTGCTGCAAATTCTGCCTTCGGCGACAATGCTTTAAGAATGGAGTAGGTATGAATTGACCATTTGCGGAAAAGTGAGCGCCCCCTGTCGTGTAAACAGGAAAGCTTCGCTTTTGGTTGGAAAACATCTTCGTCAACTAACACGTAACCTCGACGGTTCGCCAGGCTCATTACGCCTGCTCTTTTAAGAAGAACATTATGTTATACACTTGAAGTTGAACCTTGAAATGTCTGTCGATTAACTATAGGTTCAGTGAGGACGGCTTGTGCACCGTCTGTGAGGTACGGTGTTTGCGTGAAAACGGCAGTGTTCGCCGTTACTACGGGTCATATTGATGGAACGCCAGGCTGATGTTTTCCAACCAAAACCAAAACGCCTGTACAGGAACGCTACCTGTGCGGTTACTGCTCATGCGCAGTGGTTTTCCCGCAAATGGTCAATTAAATGCCATGAAATCAAATGTTTCGGCACGGCGCGCACAAAGGGGAGGGGGGGGAAGGAGCAGAAACCATAGCCTACGGCTGTAGGCTGTTTTTTTTTTCATTCGAACCATAGGTAATTTTCTTTGTTAATGTAAACATAATAACGCACGTGGAAAGTACAGGCTCATTGTGTCTACATAAAACACGACCTTTGGCTAAGCAGTGATGCCGTAATCTCTGATGAAATATTGAAATTTACAAGAACGTTCAAGAGTTGGGCTCGACACCAGGGGCCCGGACATGTGTCAATACGGGAGCACCAACACGCAAAAAGTTCTTGGTGTCATTGAAATGAGCAAATGTGATTGGATGGAACGTCCATGCATATATATATACTCTATATAGGCGGGACAGTGTTGGATGCTGATGGAGTTTGTATTTATTCTTGGGTTGTAAACGTCTATATATATATATATATATATATATATATATATATATATATATATATATATATATATATATATATATATATATATATATATATTATGCTATTTTATCGGATTGCTTATCGGCTGTTATTCTGGCTCTTCTCACCGCCTTGCTCTGTAACCGATAGCTTATAATCAATGTACGTGGCCTTTTTAGTACAGCGAGTAATATACCTGCTTTTTTGATAAAATCACCGAGATTGCTTGTGACGTTTTCCTATTCATTTCTCATTACCTGCACATTGTTTCAGTCGTTGACGGGTAGACGTGATTTCATGTTAAGTTTTTTTTTTTTCGCGTCCTCAGCGATTCCGCTGTTAGAATTTCGAATACCACTTGCTATGTACTTTTGCAAGATTCGACCCTATGCTGCCAATTCGGCCTCTTGTCTCGTCGGTGCTGTCACGCTCTTTCGCTTTTTGATTGATATGTGGGGTTTACCGTCCCGAAACCACCATATGATTATGAGAGACGCCGTAGTGAAGGGCTCCGGAAATTTCGACCACCTGGGGTTCTTTAACGTGCACCCAAATCTGAGCACACGGGCCTACGACATTTCCGCCTCCATCGGAAATGCAGCCGCCGCAGCCGGGATTCGAGCCCGCGACCTGCAGGTCAGCAGCCGAGTACCTTGGCCACTAGACCACCGTGGTGGGGCGCTCTTTCGCTTTTACAAAAAGCTGTTTCACCTCTCGGGAGACCTCGAGTGTGCACGTGTTGGTGTTTTACATGTTGTGGCAAGTGGTCAAAGGATGACTCGATTCACTTAAAAAGACTATACCACGAAAACACTTCTCGGCAATGGCGTTTCTCGTGAACATTATACACGCACCGTTCGAGGCCGGAAACTATGTATCTTGGGCAATATCGACAAATGATGTAACTGATTCTGGCGTTCTCCTTTATCCAGCGGGTCACCTAAAACGCTATAGACCTGGTATACTCGGACAGGCTGCTGTGATCCAGAAAACATGCACAGGAACAGAGACGGTGTATTTGGGTGCACGCCACAAGCTCCCTTTCGACAAATTTGCATGTTGCGGTACGAAAGTGCCGAAAGAAATCAACCTGATCTCCGGGCGGCTTCGGACCGCGACGCCACCCGGAGGGATGCGGCCGAGCATGTCGAGAGCGCCTTATGCAGATTATCGAAGAGAACCAGAAACCGTCTAGGGCGCTTCTCATCCTCGCAGGACAGCACCTTCAAGAGCCAAACCTTTTTACAATTCTGGTTTCAGCTGCGGTGCCAGTTCGCCACCAAGGTCATGATACAGTACGCGCTATAGGCAGGTAATGAGCATGGTATGCGCGCAAGCCTATATAAAAATCAGCAGTGATATTTCATACGCAATCTTCGAAACAAGTTATTCTCAACCACATCAGGTGTAACGGTCACCTGAAACCGATACAACACACACACTGCCATAGTTTACTGACTTCGCATAGATGCTGCGAGAAATTTCCATTGAGGCAACAAGAGTAATTCGGCTTGTTTCCATGGAACTGAGACAAAGTGGAATAAACTGATCTGAAAGTGACTGCCTGATTACATCAAGATTAGATATAAATAAGACCGATGAAAACTGTGTGATGCAGAGATACTCGCGGGTAGGGTTTCTGCTAAAATTCTTGTACCCTAAAACATAAGAAAAAAACTAAAATGAGCAGAATGCTAAGACACATATAAGTAAAAGAAAAAAAATTGAAGCAAGGAGTTTAGAATGAATGCAAGTGAGAGAGAAGCTACACGCAGAAGAGTTGTCAAACAACGAGAAGAGGGTGCAACATCGGTGGTCTTGGTAAACGCAGCAACTCCTACGTACAGCAGGTTTTCAAGGCCAGTGTGTCCAAGCGTGAAGAGAAAGTACAAAAAAAAAAGAAGGAATGGTCCTCTGTATAACGCTGTCAGACGGAAGCGCTTGCTCGTAACGTGAGCGAACAACACGTGGTGTGGGTGCGTGTCGGTCGTGGTCACCTCCAAAATGGCACGCACCCCCCCCCCCCCCCCGTATCGCCCCTTTTCTCTGCTGCAGTGCCTCTGGTGGAAGCGTTGCACTCCTCCAGGGTCACCCCTCGGACGCAGCAATCCCAAAAAAAGCCAAGGCCTCTCTCTCGTCTTTCCTGTAGTACACGCATACAGCTGAAATCTTCGGCTCGTTCTCTCGAGACGAAGGAACATCTTGCGCAAGAGCGGTTCAGGTTGCGATAGAGTTATTTATTGAATACAATGCCTTCGTATGGGCCCCTTCGACTGACTTCCTTTAGCAATTTATGATGGCGCTGCTTTCGATGACGACGATAAATTCTGCTGTATTCAACTACCGTATTAAATGCGGATCACTTTGGGGCATCGCTGTCGTATGCTGTTGTCGTCGCTTGGCGTTACGCTGGCAAAAATACCTATAGCATATATTGAGCACACGCTCACGCTACAAAAAAGTGTTCTTCTTGTTCCTCGAGAACTCTGATGATGGCATTAAGTGCGGAAATTACTACTATGGCCAGGTTCAAAAAACGGTAGGAAGGGAAGATGAAAAATTCTTAAACAGGGATCTCGTCGAGCCGGCGTTCCGACAAGCGGACTTGTCTTCCTCAAGGCTATTTTCTAGCCTCTGTTCTAGTCTTCCTCAAGTTCTGTTCTATCATTGAGGAAGACAAGTCCGTCTGCCAAAACGTCGGCTGGACACAACCACTGTTTACGGATTTTCTATAGTATGACTAGGAAAACACGGCATTGGATATTTGAAAGAGGAAGCAAGCGAGAATTAAAAACAGAGAGAGGAAGAAAATAGAAACGAAAATGAAAATGAATAGAAATAACGTAAAAATGCAGAGAAGAAACTGCAAAAGAGAATAAAGAATAAAGACAGGATAGATGACAAAATCGAAGCGAAACAAAGAAGGTTACCTAGCCCCATATTCCTTTCATTCTAGGCATCACTATAGGGCGAAGGTACCTTAGGGGCGTGGCTGAGCATCAAATACAGTTATTAGCATTTACTTTTCTGATAACAGTGCAGTACTTGGGGAATGTGCGTGTATAGATAAACCCGCTATCTACAGAGCTAAGAGAAGCTACCGATTAGACATCATGGAAAATTGCTGCTCGCCGAAGTTATGCCGGAGTTGCTGATAACCCCACGGACACTGTTGAGTAAGCGGGAGTGGGCGGCTTAACAAAAGCAAACAAAGAAAAACCATGATAGCATAGTCTCTGTGAACCACAAAGGGAAGCACATAGAAAACGGCAGTGTGAGAACTGTGAGAATAACGCGACTGCGAAGAAAGTTTTATTGGCCATGACTGAGCACGAAGTCGCTGAAGAAATACTGATTGATTGATTGATATGTGGGGGTTAACGTCCCAAAACCACCATACAATTATGAGAGATGCCGTAGTGGAGGGCTCCGGAAAGTTCGGCCGCCTGGGGTTCTTTAACGTCCACCCAAATCTGAGTACACGAGCCTACAACATTTCCGCCTCCATCGGAAATGCAGCCGCCGCAGCCGGGATTCGATTCGCGAGCTGCGGGTCAGCAGCCGAGTACTTTAGCCACTAGACCACCACGGCGGGGCGCTGAAGAAATACTAACCATATGAAGTAACTGCCACGCTAATTTACCTCACCACTTCTACTTCGAAACCTGTACTTCGTGTGCAAGTCAAAAAGTAATAGCAAAAGATCGCTGAGGTCTAATTACAGCGTCTTTAATTAGCAAGGGAAGACAGATAAAACCTACCAAAATGAGGTCATTCTACTGTTTACTCATAAACTGCAAACGTCTGTGACCATGTTTATAGCAGATGAAAAAGCCTTCAACATAGGCTATATCGTTGACGGGAACGGTTTGACAAGTATATTCTTGTTGTTATGAAGGTCATGCGTGCACGCGTATATGTTTTCACATAGAGCATATTCCTTGCCCCAGTACTAATGGTTGCACTCAAACAATCCGACACTTCTAGCCGGTGCAAGCTTATGCAACCACTTCAACCACTGCAAACCATCCACGCAAGTATTTTGCATTCATTATCATCCACGCAGCTAGGGAACTTCCGAAATGGGCACGATGCGTCGAACTCAACACCTTCGCGCTGGTGAAGCTTAACTAAACCTCGAAAATCAACAACCGGCATGCTATTCTTACGGGATGGCCCAAATACGGACAACGAAATGCTGCCCGCCAAGCTATAAAAGGGCAGGAGATCATCGCGCAAGGCGTCTCAAGACACGGGAGCCATCAAGGAAAAGGACGACGGTACGTGATGACCGATATTCTTCGCTGACCCGGCAACCCGAATGCATGAGAAGAGTGGCGATGGCAGAGGCCGTGCGCCCTTGGCGGGTAAACGCACTACCGAGCACGATACTCGTAACTGGAACGAACACCAGCAGTTCTATCTGGCATTAAGCGATTAACGTCTTGTTCAAACAAAAGAGCAAAAAAGAAAGAGGTGGGCTATTGGCTAAGTTTTGTTGAATATACGCAAGCAGTTGTCCCACCTGAGCAACCGACTGCAACGGGCAGTTTCGTAATGAAAGGAGAGGGCGAAGTGAATCGAGATCAGGTGAGCGAGAAAATGAGAAATCGCAAGAAATATTATCCGGGGGAATTTAGAAAGACGCTCACCATCGATAAGCGACACTCAACAGTTACTGACATGACAGAAGCACGGGAGCTTGGTAAGAAGCTTACATTGCATACGCAGTATTCACTGCTTAATGAGCGCGTGAAGTGTAGTGACGTAATGTGCTTTCAGTCAAACTAGTAGATTGCTTGGTTTGTCTTAGTCGTCTGATATGCGGACGTCGCGTTCAACGATGCATCGAAAGCTATTAAAAAAAAGGCAATGTCAATCAAAGTTTTTTTCTTCTTTCCAGCAGAGAGCAATTCACTGTGTTCGCGGCGTCATACGACCCTTACGCAAGCTATTTCGTCAACAAACGAATTCTAAGCGTTGATACAAGGATTTGGCCGTGCACGTATCACAACTACAACTTGTGGGCGAAGCGTTCCCTATATTCGAAGTCATAATTACACAAATTTCATGCAAGAAAGCAAATAAATAATAAATAAAAAGAACAATGCAGGGGGAGGGGCATGAAGAGAGAGAGAGAGAGCGCAGCGCGATTTGTGTCGTTTGTGTCAAGTCAGATAGCGATCGCTCCACAATCCCGACAGCTACGCGCCGAGGTTTGAAAGAGAAGACGCAACCGTTCCGTACCTGCGGCCACATTCGTCGTTTCGGGGACATCGGGGCACAGTGAGACGGGAAAGCAACGCCGACGCTCGATGCGTTGTCAATTGCCCTCGGATGCCGAACCTCTGACACCGTATACTGCGCGAACCGCGACTCGTCGCGCGAAAGGCGGCGGCTGGGCGCCAATGCCAATTGATGCACCGCCGGAAACACTGAATTAATGTCGGCCGAGCCGTGCTCATCTTGTGCAACAGGGCGGCGCGGAAACTGCAAATGACGAAAGAAGTGCGGCTTGCCGCGATTCCCTGCCATTTGTTCGCAGGCCTTGACCGGCTGCTGTGGTAAACTGTATCAGGCCACGGTTTCTCGAGCATGACACTAGTCAGTAATGGCTGTTTATAGGAGTGAAAAATCATTTCTATAACATTTTGAAAATAGCGTTGTGCGAAGAACCAGCTCAAGGTGGTTTGTCGTCATAACTTCTCTTTCTAAAGCTATTGAAGACGTGCGTGTAAACTACACACGATAAAGGGACAGTTTCCCTCAACCACGTTGACGGGTTTGTCAAGGGACAGCACTGCAATGAGTCAATGAAACAATTTAGTGCAAAGAGTACGGTCATTCCTCCCCCGGCATTCGCTTCTGTCAGGGCTCTCGAATGTGCTCAGTACATAAAATCTATTTGAAGACCCTGAAACTTCCTCACCACCGTACTCGTGGCGTTCGTTACAGCTCACACGAAACGTGTGGCGTGTTTGCCCGCGCAGGAATGCATGCAATGGCCTCCTCACCGTTCGGTCAGCACTGGCCCCTACAGGAAAGATCCAAGCAGAAGACACTTCCCGTTGACCGGTGCCCACGATTTTGAACTACTCGTCTTCGCACACGACGACCAAAGCACGCACTGATGCGAGTAGTTGTATGGCACTCAGATGGTTATCCCCGGACGAGTACGAACGCAGGCCGAACACCGACACACGCGTGGCAGCTCCTGTCATATCGGCTGAAGAAACCGCATATCGACGGGTGTGCACCACGGGAAAGAAGAAGGCACTTGGCCGGCCATGGTGCGGCCGGGGACCGAATGGGCCCAACTTTTCGGCAGCCAGCGAGCGGGAGGAGGAGGAGGAGGCGGGAGAGAGTCGCTCTCGGGAACTGGGTTGTCTCGTTCAGCGGGCCACGGCTGAACGTACCACTTGGCAGTGACGGCGGCAGTTTGGAAAATGGGTCGGTCGCTCGCCGAAGGAGCGGACGGAGGAACCGCGGCAGCGGTCGGGCCGACGGTGCGCGCCTGGAAAGGGGCTCACGGTGCACACCGTCGTGTTCCTCCTCTCCCGAGAAGACCGTCGCCTAGAGGGGGAGGACATCACGAGCACCGGGGAAGAGGCGGGGATGGAAAGCAGCGGCTGAACAGCGGGAGGGGGGGTTGCTCCGCCAAAATGCCCTGTCGGAACAGAGGAGGACTGAACCTCAGGGGGTGAATGCGGGGCGGTTATACACAGATGCCGGCAGGAGGAAGTGAATGCGGCTGTCGGAGCCCGTTAAGAGGCGAGAGGAGGGATAGACAATCAAGGGGTCCAGTAGGGGCAGGCAGATGAGATCAGTAGGTGGCGTCTATTCTGGTATCACCAAAGGGTACGTCTTGAAAGGCTGTTTCCTTCACCATATTGTGTCCGGGCATAGCACTTGATTGTACTGCCGGTGGCACTTGAAGCCCCATGACTGAAATTTGGAAACGAGGGACTTTGTTTATGCTTCCATTGTGGCGCCTTATCATTTCTTATGGCGTTGTTCTGGCTCACAGCCTTAGCAGCGGTGCACTGTGTCAGGTCGACTTGTATACATCATATGAAATGTAAGGCGTTAAAGAGCGTAAGTGCAGCGGCAATGATGCGGTAAGCGGTGCGTTCGACATCCTTAAGTGTAACAGCTTGGGCTAGTTGGTATGGCATGACGATATTTATAGCGCGAGAACAAAACGACGACACACAGACACGGTGTCCTTCGTGTCCTTCTTGTCTCAGTGTCGTCGTTTTGTTCTCGCGGCATCCTTAAGGTTCGGACGACTAAGATATCTGAGGTCGGGTACAGCAAGCATTTAAAAGACTAACGCATGGTGAATAAAATAAACAGCTCAACAGCTAACTCGTGTCTTTCTTTTTTATAGCTGTGGTTGGCAGTTCAACATCGCAACTACACACAGCGAAAGCGGATTTTGAATGGCCCTTAATCTCCTAGCTACGAGTGTGCTTGCTGTTCATTAGTATGTTATTTTGCTTTGCTTGCTTATTCTTTGTCGCCTTAATATCTGCTGTACACACTGTAGAATAAAAAAGGTTGGAACGGCGCCTTAATACACGGAAGTTGTTGCCAGTTTCAAAACATGCTTTTCTAGCAATTCAGTGGTTCATGTCCTCGTTTTCAAAACGTTCACTTAAGCGTGTGTGATGTACCTGAAGCCCACGCCTAAGGTCTGTCAACGTTGATGCAAAAGGTCGACTGAGCGAGACAGCAGTGACCTTGGCCCGAGCTTTCCTTCGCCACTCCTGTAGTCCGCGCGTAGGCGACGAATACTCAACGACCTCTGGGCGAGCGAGCTTTGCTGATGTTAATGGCACGAGGACACTTTTCCGCAAAGGCATGAGAACGAGGGAGGAAAGGTGCCCACTCCCCCTCCTCCAAATCGTTTGAGAAGGGGCGCGAAGTCTACGTTTACTCAGTGTGACCTGTCCAACTCAAGTTCAAAAGCCGACGGCGTTTGGTCATGCATCTTTTCCACGATAACGGCGGAGTCGCGGATCACTATAATGTTGCATTCAGATTAACTGCTTACCCCCCCCCCCCCATTTGCACACGAAAACCCGGAAACCAAAGGCAACAAATAACTGTCGAAAACATTTGGTTGTGGGAAGGCTGTGATCGCTTCGTTTTTGTTTTTGCTGTCACTGCCAAGTTTTAAAGGTAAAATACTTGGCGGATGTCCGACCGTAAAATTACAAAGTAAAAAAAAAACTAAAGTTGGCTGAAAAGTCGTGTTTTGTTACTGTGCAGTTTTTTTTCTTTCGAAATCGACCAGAGGGAGAGGTTCACTTGAGCACCTCCCTCCTTGAGGGCAGCACTGCACGCTCCTATGATTCTACTAAATAGCGGCAGATACAATAACGAGTGTTCATGACAACGCTGAAAAAAAAAACAAACAACAACTATCATGTCCCTGTCCGCGATGATCGTGGCTTCTTAGGAAGAAGGGTGGCAGATTGGGCTAGTTGGTACTTTATGATCAGGATCGTAACAACGAAGCTTCCGAATTTCTCAAGACCCCCCCCCCCCCCCCCCGAAAAAAAATATACCGTTGCCGATAGTAGTCAATGAAAAGTCTAGTATAACGAATGTGCAACGGAATCTATTATCTTCTGTATGTATCGGTTACACGAACGTGATTGTCCGTATGTGTTAAAAAAAAAAAACTTTCACTTTAAAGGGCGATATTTGTACGTTACAAACAATTGACGAAGCCGAGGCAAACATCAAGCTTTTCTTTGAACAATTATTTCGTATAAACGCGGTGTTCGTCCAGCACGTAATTCTATGGCTAATTATATACTAGGAGGGAGTTTTTTTTTTTTTTTCATACCAGTGCCTTCAAAGTGTCAAAGGTGCGAGAATGGAACATGAGAGCTCGTGCTCAAGGGGCAGTCAATGAGTGCCGTTAAGCCAGCGATGTAAGATCACAAACTGTGCTCAGTGTTGCTCCGGAAACAGAGCTTTGTTTTGGGGCATCGGCGTAATGAGAAGCAAGGGAACCTCATTGTAGCAGAGTGTGTCTTTTCCGCTAGTACAATAGCGTTTTCTTCAAGGAGAATGACTTACATGCCTCACCGACCTCCAAAACTCTCTGTCATCTCGACGTAATAGACCGAAGCGTCGATGATGGGTCACACTATTATTGACGTTTACAATACGTTCACACTTAGGTCATACATAATAGGCGGAAACGGAAATTAGGGGAGGGGGGCTAGAGGATATATATATATATATATATATATATATATATATATATATATATATATATATATATATATATATATATAATGTGTGTATGTGTATGTATGTGTGTGTCTGTATGTGCGTGTATGTGCGCGCGCGCGCGTGTGTGTGTGTGTGTGTGTGTGTGTGTATTACCACGAGAACTCGCAGTAGTGTTACGGTGTTGGCTAAACGATTGTCTTGTCTGCACACATAGTTTCATAACACAGCTACGTCACTCGAGTGAATCTGCGATGCTGTCGCATTACAAATCATGTTCTAGTACCCGCCTCATGTGAAGTTCCCAGCTTGAGTCCCAGGTAATTGTACGCTAGCGTCACGAGTCCAAAGGATGCGAGTGAACCTGCGTGAAAGCCCCGTCGTATCTCGGTGCGAGGAGCTATTGTTATGCACAGCTATAGCGAGATACAAACACGGTCACGGCTCAGAGCTCAGCGTCACCTGACTCACGTGCACCGTGACTCGACAATTGCAGCGGCGTCAGTTAGGTCGCGTAATGAGATTCGCATCCATTCTTTGCGACTGTGTACGCGGCCAGTCACTGTACGACATTACATGGCACGTGGCAAATATATATATATATATATATATATATATATATATATATATATATATATATATATATATATATATATATATATATATATATATATATATATACATACATTCCTGCTCACAGCAAGTCATTTTTTCACCCACGTTTCTTTTTTTTCTTATTTACAATACATTGGTTCTAATAACTTCCCATATACATTTCTTGGCATTATTCTATCTTAGATCTCATTAATATTGTCTCAAAACACGGTAAAACCGAGCCCTAAGGTATACACTTCTTTCCCTTATTCATTAACGAGGGTTTCGTACTGGCAGACTTAGTGCCGTTGGGTAGTATACGAGGAACTATTGGTCAGCTCACCCCGCCGTGGTGGTCTAGGGGCCAAGGTACTCGGCTGCTGACCCGCAGGTCGCGGGTTCGAATCCCGGCTGCGGCGGCTGCATTTCCGATGGAGGCGGAAATGTTGTAGGCCCATGTGCTCAGATTTGGGTGCACGTTAAAGAACCCCAGGTAGTCAATTTCCGGAGCCCTCCACTACGGCGTCTCTCATAATCATATGGTGGTTTTGGGACGTTAAACCCCACAAATCAATTATTGGTCAGCTGCCAGCTCGTAATAAGTTCACGTGCTACGTGACGCCAAACAGGCTCATAAAGAGTGTGCCACACTCGCCGCCATGGCTACAGGTGGCGCTGACTGACACTCCCACGTTTAAATTCATATATAAACCCAATAAAGTGGCTGGGGGGATAGCCGCCATGATAACTCAGTGGTAGAGCATCGAACGCGTTATGGGAAGGTCGCAGGTTCGGTTCCTGCTCACGGCAAGTCATCTTTTCACCCACTTTTCTTTCTTCACATTTACATTACAATTGGTTCGAATACCTTACCCTATACATTCCTTGGCATTATTGTCTGTTAGATCTCATTAATATTGTGTCAAAACACGGAAAAAATGAGCCCTTAGGTATATATATATATATATATATATTAACGCAGTGCTTTTTTTTTTTCAGAGCATATACGCTCTAAGTACAGACACCCATTCGTGTGCATGGCGCGTGAGTGCTCCGCTATTCAACCCGCTCGTGGAAAAGATTGTGGATTGCTCTGTTGGTTAGATCAAAGTATTTGACTAGCGTTTGAACGAAATGGTTAACATAACCTATAGTTCACACAACTGAGTCTAGTGGGATTGCATAGAAAATTAGACTCCATCCCGCTTCATATAGTTGGTCATGTACACAGACTCTGTCGGCTGGCCTCCGGAAGCCACAGGATCACAGACATCTGCAGAAGGTGCCACGAGAGTGTGTTTCTGATATACTTCGAATTATGGGAGCAGCTGACATCTGAAGCCCATGACAAATAAGTGTGGGCCGATGGTTGATCAGTATTCGATCGACTGAATGTACACATTCAAGGCTTTAACGGCAGGGTTCATGTGTATCTCAGTAATGTAATCAACCACACTTTGTGTACGGCTTAATAGAATACGACAAAACAATAAGGAAAACGATTGTCCTTCCTACGTCATATCCAGTGCTCTACATGTTTGCCTTTTTATAACCGTCTTCTTATTGGCGCCGGCGTACATAGCTGCTACGAAGCCACATTGGAGTCCTAAAGCTACGTTGCACGGATCCGTAAATCACGTCTGATAGCAATTTTGAAGTAATTTAATCGGCGCCCCTTGTTCATATCAGCTTAAATTTGAAGTCCAACACACAATAATGATTTGGTGCCGTCTTCCTCGTTCCCGGGTGGCTCCGAAACCTGAAGGACCTACTTCCTTTAGCCTTTGTTATTTCTAGTCACCAACCTGGAAAAATTGCAAACACGTGTTCGCTTGATGGTTGTGACTAACGACGTCTCGTTGCACTAACGTAATGATTTGCCATACACTTGCCCCATGTGGGCGTAGTGCTTCTGTCGCAAAAGAAATAATGCTACATTGCTTCTTGTTGCGTGTATACAATGCAGAATGATGGAGGAAATGAACGAATGCCCGCATAGCAGCACAGCGTCAGGCTAGGCAGAATGAACGCCCAAATGGCCGGCGCTTCAGCCTTTCGACAACATGTCGGCTTAGCGCGCATGCCATCTTGAAGGTCGACTGTTATGTTTTCTCTTTTAACAGCAGAGCTCTTTAAGTTCGAAGTGAAGTCGGTGTCGTGGCCAGAAAACTCCGCGAGCTTGCGCAACAGAAAGCGGGTATGTGCCAAGCAGCCCCGAGCATAGCATAGCCATGCATAGCAGAAGGCGGGAAAGAGTAGTGAGGGTGATGAAAAGTGATGTTAAGGTGAGGAAGTAGGAAATGAGTAGAGGAGATGGTAAAACATGAGATAACATCAAATAGTATAGTTTAGCAAGATGATGGGAAACGCAAGTGAAAGGGAGGAGGGGGAAATAAAGGAGGTGATAGGGCAAGCCATACATAGCATATGCATGTACAGTGTAGCCAGCAAGGGATGGGAAAGAGAACGATGAGTTATGTGAAGGTAGAGGGACGAGATAAGGCAATATAGAAACAGAAAGATTGAGAGATACAGGAAAGATAAAATAACAACAAGAAGAATATATAAAAACAAAAAAGAACGAAGAAAACGTTTTATATGCGTCCGCCAGGTGGTGGCGCGCAAGCTCCCCTTCTTATTCAGATTTCACAGGCGTGGAGCTGGCTGTGAAATTTTTTGTAGCATTGGCACGATGTAAAACAAAGTTTGGGCTTGCTACCATTCGATGTGCTGGTCACTTTGATGTTATTCACGCTTACTGAGGAGAGCCCTCGACTGTTCCTGCACTACAATTCGCTTGTTTTAAAACTTCCTGTAGGCTAAACACAAGTGCGAAAAAAATAATAATAAGGGAACAGCTCTTTATTGATCAATAAGCAAATAAGCTTCAACTGTTATTTTTGAATAGCGACCACTCTCAATTACGACAAGTGATTTTGTGCGGCCGTAAGATTCCCAATATTAGCTTTTATATGATATATACATGTGGCATGCGCAGGCTTGAGTGCTATTCATCGCTTAAATAAGTCAGTGGGGTGCATGAAAGTGACATTAAACGTTAATGACAACATGGGCCACTTCATTACAAACTTCCTTTTTCTCTCCGTTTTATATTGCTGGTGAGATATCGTATGTCACTTATCTTGGCTGCAACCGTCACTAATATGTGGACATGCGGGTCCATAGCAGGCGTACGACGCGCACTCATGCAGCGCTACATGAAACTGCTGCGTGAAACGTGAACACACTTATGCAAATCAAACAAATATACTACAGCCCACAGAAAGACGTAGACTTGTCACGTATGCATGCATTTTAGTTTTACGCTTGACATTGAAAATGGGGTTATATACGGCACAAAGTTTCCTAAAATTAACGAGAGGGGACTCTGGCGCTGCGATCGTCCAGCGACCATGGGAATGATGGGTAGTACACACATTTACCTAGTCTTCGTACCGCAATTGCGAGCGGCGACTCGTACTTGCGGCTTTGTTTATTACTGTGTTTCGGTTTGGTTTTCAAAGAAAGATTCAACCCTTTGGATCTTCGTGACCCAATTTGGAAAGGTAAGTCTAAAAGGATAGGGTGGTGAAGCGCAGCCGCTGAACATTTGCTGATATTTGTTTCGTGAGAAAACAGCTTCAAGCCACACGAGCACACAAGGAGCCAAAAACAAGCCAGAAGTACGAAGTTTAGACAAATGTGTGTACTACCCATCATTTCCATGCCCGCCGAAGTGCCTTGCGTTCCCGCTCCCATAGACACTAGCGCCAGAGTTCCCTCTAGTGTATACTAGGAAACTCTATGATATACGGAATACAAAGTAGCAGTATAGTTCGCAAACCTGCTCATGAGTCAATAAATCACAAATGAACTATGAAACACAATAACTACCGGCAGGGTTGTCATATAAGGTGGGATACCGTCGCTTCCTTTGTTACAAAAGGGCGTCATTCATGCAGCGTTTCACCGAACAAAATTGTATAAACATCTGAATGAGAAGAGGGAGTTTTGCGACCGAAAACTGGGGGATACCGAATGCACGTCCTATGTGTTGCAAGTGCCTAAAAGTAGTCATGAATATATATGAACTAACCTGGCACGATCGCGTAACACCTGCACTAGTTCAAACACAATCACTTGAAAGAAGACCAGAACATGCAAATGCAGCTTGTTCGTGCGTTGATACAATCACTGAAGTTCATCGACTTCATCGAAACTGGCTTCAGGTAGTGCACGTAGTGATAGTGCAAATAACGCTCCTATGAAGCCTGTTTTACACTGACAAGATATATAACGGGCAAGGCGACCTTTATGATAACATATGCATTCTGAACACAGCATGGCTCACGTAACAAAGCCGCAATTGCACAGCCTGTCTCCCAGGTTACATAATTTAGAAGTCATTATCTAGCCAGGTTATTCACCCCACGCAGGTGGAGCTGCGACAAACCTCAATCCGCGAAACAGCTGCACCTGGATTTGCGTGTCCTTCCGTACGCGCAGTTCACTTAAACACAAGAACGCGCACACATAAGCAAAGAAAGCACGTACTGCACAGAAACACTACATCGCACTAACAACAGGAAAATAGAAACGCGGAAACGGTGGAAATAAGTAGAATGCGCGCTACTGCCATTACAGGGGACTTTAGAAGGGGCAGTATAATTGAGACTGAAGCCGCTGGACGCGCTTGTGTTCGTTTTCCTCTTCCGAGCACTGAGAGCCACTCGGTTGACAATGCGGAAAAAGATTCGAGCGTCGAATGCGCGTGTGTACCGCAAGCCGTCATTTATACCCCTGCTACACCGTAGCCAGAATCGTTCGGTCGTTTAAGTATGTCGCTCAAACTGACCTTCAAACTCTAAAGAAAACATTAAAAGTTAATGCACGTAGACATACCTTGGTATACTAAAAAAAGATTGTTAAAAGTTAAGGGCCGCTTGTGTGTCTGCGTTGCTGATCTTGACGTTACGCAAGAAAGGCCAAATTCAGTATAATAATAATAATAATAATAATAATAATAATAATAATAATAATAATAATAATAATAATAATAATAATAATAATAATAATAATAATAATAATAATAATAAAAATAATAATAATAATAATAATAATAATATTAATGCCACCACGATACCATTATGAGAGGCGCTGCAGTGGAAGGCTCCAGAAATTTGACCACCTTAGGTTTTTTAGCATGCTCCTACAGAAGTTTAAGCTACACGGGCCTCAAGAATTCTCGCCAAAATGAGGCCACCGCGTCCGGGATTCGATCACGCAACACGCGGAGAAGCACTCGAGCACTATAAGCTGTGAGCTACAGGAAGCGCTCCACGTGTTTTTTTTTTTTTTTTTTTTAGAGCCCGAGTCTTAGCGCGCTCGCCGTATGCAGTAAATCACATTACCGACTAGCTCAGACCTAGGCCGTATAGTTCAGTCTGCGGGTCAATTTCAACCACGTGGGGTTCCTTTACGTGGCCCTCTGAAAACACGGGTTTTCTTTCCACTTCGCCACATTAAAATACAGCTGCCGTGACTTGAAATCGAACCCTCGATTCTAGCTTAGTTGTTTGATACCATATCGACCTAGCACGACGGGTATAGCCGACATTAAAGGTAATTACATCGAAACAATCACTACCTCTATCGTTTACAGTTTGTAGCATAGTGTTTACGGCAGCTAAGTTACCTTGCAGCACAATAGTGGTTCCGTTGGGGGAGAAACACTCACTTTCACTACTGTATGGACACTTTTTACCATCATTGTCACCATCATGTTCAGCGTATAAAAGCCTAAATTGATAACGTCATCCCCGGTGCTGCATCTTCTCCGTGCCTGACCGAGAGCTTGCAAGGGCTGCCTAGGATCGGTGCATATCGGAAACACGCAGGCTATCTTTCGTCGCATGATAGGCACATGGATATTTGGAGGGGGGGGGGGGGTAGCTTTGGTGGAACTTGCGTGCAGTCACGCGTGCCGTGTCCCATATCTAAGTGCCAGTAAATTGCTCATAGTTTTGTACGTGTTGTACTCTCATCGAAAAGATTGCATTGCACCCATGGACAGCACGAATGTAGAGCTTCGCTCGATGCAACGACCGCATTGTCTAAAAGAGTGAGCGGCAAGCCTTATTTCGTATTGCATTAAATTCGTTGCCATAGCATGCACTATTTCAGTCTTGCAGCAAAAATGATTTTTGGGGACTCATTAAGTCAATAAAGTTAAATCACATCATTTCCCGCTCGTTGCATCAGATTCAGAAAAGAGCCTTTCGTGGTGTATTTTCTGTTCATGGGACCAAAAAAGTGGGTCAAGTACCGGCTGTTTGAAAAAGCGTGGGCCCCTCGAGAAAAATGAAACCAAGCTGGCAACGAAGCGGCGTAACACGACTCATGCAAAACGCGTCCTCCGCCTGTAATCGCCAGGCCGCGGTGCCAGAGGCCAATCGTCGCTATCACGAGGAAGATGCGATATACACATGCTCCTGTTGTTCACCACAGCCGGCGGGGACCCCTCGAATGCGGACACGGTAGAATACAGGCAGCGTGAAGACCGCAAATGGTGACGGGGTCAAAGATCACCCGCGCTCCTTTGCCCCCATTCACTCCCATGTTGAATTCTGCATTCTAAAGAGTGAAACATGACAGTACAGGCACATGAGTTAATATTATTTTAAAACCTTTCCGAACCTTGTCACGACTTTAAATGCGCAGCATTTTTTAGCGAACTTCGGCGACATTGAGCGTATCTATCTATCTAGCCACCTACGACTTTTAGCTCTCCTGGCCGTTTGTACAATGGTATCAATACCAAAATTGGTATGTCATAACATTACTGTATAACGAGCATATTTCGTTAGTCATAACATGAACATCATGATATCTATGTCATAATGTCACAATTTACATTTCATGGTCTTGATGCTCTTGTGGAGGTTTCCTTCACATGACATGCTGCAAAACTGGTATGGTATGACATGATTGCATGGCGAACACAAGTGACAGACCCTAACATGAAAATTATGACATGCGTGTCATGTAACAACATGACTACACGCCACGCTCATGGTGCGCTCGCGGCCATTTCGCTAGCGTCACATATACAAAATTTGGTATTATGGTGCGTGAATGGACGACGAAGGTGTGTGGCTGGTGCAAACATGACAATCATGAGATGCATGTCATGCAACAACATGACTACATGCCACACTCATGATGTGCTGGTGGCCGTTTCGCTAGCTTCACTTATACCAAATTTCGTATTACGGAACGTGAATGGATGACGAAGGTATGATACTGGTGCAAACATGATAAACATGAGAAGCGTGTCATGTAACAACATGACTACATGCTACGCTCGTGGTGCGCTCGCGGCCGTGTCGCTAGATTCACATCTACCAAATTCGGTATTACCTGACGTCAATGGATGACGAAGCTATGTGACTGGTGCAAACATGATAATCATGAGATACGTGTCATGTGACAACATGATTACATGGCACAGTCAAGGCACCAATACACTTTGACATGACACGGCGCGCGTGCACGCCGGCGTTCGTTTCCTCCATGGCGTCACGCCAGGCGCCGGTTCTGCCATATACTCGAAGGCGTGCGCCGGCGCTGCGTTGCTTTGATGCATGCGCGTTTCAGCGCGTCCCTCCGTCACAAAAAAGAGGCAGATGCGGTGCTGTCGGGGTAACGCATCGGCGCGAAATGCAGCATGTCGCATTTCGCGCCGGTTGCGATCGGGCTGCACCGATGGACGCTGGTCGCGCCTGGTGTGAAACTATAGAGTTCTCGCGTTTTGCTAATGAGTAGCGTCGCTGTATCCAGCATGCGCGCGTGTCAACGTCACTTTGGAGTATATTCGTCCCTTCATGATGCACTCGCGGCCGTTTCGCTATCTCCACATATACCAAATTTGGTGTTACGTGACGTCAATGGGTGACGAAGGTATATGACTGGTCCAGACATGATAATCATGACACGCGTGTCATGCAAGAACGTGACAACATACCACGTCCATAGCGTGCTCGTGGCCGTTTCGATAGCTTCCCATACACTGAATTTGGCATCACGGGACTTGAATAGATGACGAAGCTAAACGACAAATCCAAACGTGATACTCAAGACACGGAAGTCGTATACGGCATAATTTACCTCCACCTCGTAACGTTGTGGTAATCATAAAGTTACATATCAACCTTCCTCATTCGTGCTTCGTATATCATCAATTCCCATGGTACGTGGGATCTGCCAATTTTTTTCGTTATTGTTGTCATACTGCGTGACGTTGATCGTCAGAGGTGGAGATCCATGCAGCAGAACCAATGCATGGGGGCCAACGCTGGCGTCATGCTCCATCGCACCGCAGCCCTGCTTCGAAGACTACATTTTGTGACGTGCTTAACGTTTCGCATAGCGCATAGGCCGGTCAATAAAGCTTATATATATTCACACGTCGGTGTTAGGAACACAACAGCTGCACGTGCAGAACGAATTTGCGTAAAGCTACACTATGTGCAAATTTCACTACGTAGTCCCTCTGTTCTCTGGCTTTCAGTCTTCATTTTGGCAGGACAAGTCGAGATGGAGTTAGCGACAGATTACCACGCGATTCATGCCCGCAGTGTCCCCGCGATCCTTTTTATTCGAGACATATGGGCCGGTAACCATTAGTGATTAGACCTAATAGGAAGCTGGCCTGACGAGGTAGGCAAACCACAGTGGCGTAGCAGCCAAGGGGTCGGAGGTGGTTCAAGTTCCCTTGAAGTGTTTAAGTTTTGTTTGAGTATGTAAACGCGCACACATACAGACGCACGCACGAACACATCAAGTTAACACCCTCTCCCCATCCGAAAAAAAAGCTATCTGGCTACGGCCCTGTCAAACAACCCTCTGCGACTCCTAAAATACATTGCACTGCATCTGACGTTATGGGAGGGCAAGTTTTAATGCAGTTTCGGCCCCCTCCTCTTCGATCAGTTCAGTTCGGAAGAAAACGAGCTCCTTAATGGATGCAAAAGATGAAAATGAAGATCCACAAGCCGGGGATACCGCTACGCCCGATAGTTGACTGTAGTACACCCACACTTCACATGCTGTCCGAACATCTATCTACACAGGACCCTGTCACCACTAGTGGGGAAGACTGCCACACATGTCAGAAACGCCACCCATTTTGTTCAGCGTATGCCGGAGGTGACAGTCAGCAGTAAGGAGAGCCTCCTCGTGACAATCGATGTAGTCTCTCTGTTCACGAGTGTGTCCATACCACTCGTGGTCTCAGTTGCCCGAACTACCCTGGAGATCGAGGGATGAAAACCTCGGCGAAAGGACGAATATCAACCCGGATGAACTGTGCCGTCTGATAGAGTTCTGCCACAACACAGCATATTTTTCTGTCGGAGCTGAATTCTACCAACAAACAAGTGGAGCTACCATGGAAGCCGCCATATCCGCCACAGCGGCAAACTTGAAGATGGAGCACATCAAAACAAGAGCTTTGCACACGTTCACCGAACCACCAAAAATATTTTTGAAATATGTGGATGATGTCTTCTGCGTGATAAAGGAGTCTAACATTGACAGTTTCCTAGCACACCTAAATTCGATTGAGCCGGCAATTCAGTTCAGCGTGGAACGTGAAAAGAACAACTTCATTTTCTGGGTGTGCTAGTTAAACAGCAGAAAGCATGAAACGAGGTTTGAGCTTCTCGTTGTACCGAAAACCTACCCACACCGGACGATATCTGCAGTTCATTTCTAACCACCCGACCGCCCACAGAACATCAGTGGTTAAGACACTCCTAAATTGCGCAGGGACCATCTGCAGCTCCAAAGAAATGCGAAAAAAAAGAAGAAGAAGCGATCACCATCGACCTCCTGAACAACCGGTACCCAAAGGGCTTTAACCTCCGAATACGCCAGTGAAGTCACGGCCGGAGAAGCGCCTCCCACCTGCCTTCTTCTGCAAAGGGGTTGACGAACAATGAAGCCTCTCCCAAACATCCCTACCACATCTCGGTCCCATACGTTTCGGGAATCAGCGAGCCACTGTCCAGGGTACTGGGGAAGAAGGGCATCCAGGTGGCGCACAAACCCGTTTCAACAATCGGGTGAGTGTTGCCGCAACCAAAAGGCCGGCCGCCAAAAGAAAGATTTCCCGTGGTAGCCACCGAGGTTCCACGCACGGACTGTCACGCCACTTACGTCGGTGAGACAAAAATCTTCTCCGAAAGAATACGCCAACATCGAAATGACGTGCGTAGCTTCAACGCTGCATGAAGCACTCTCGCAGAACACGGCGAAAAGATAGACCATCACACGGAAGCTAGCCTCACAAAAAGTTCTGGTATATTCAAACAACACCGGAAAAGATTAACCACTCAACTGGAAGCTGATCGAGTGTATACGTGCACAGTCTGTAGAAACAGTGTAAAAAAAAAAAAACGCCGCAACAAGAACGGCGGAAAGAAGGAGTGGGACACCACCAAAAAAAAAAAAAAGTCGCTTGCTTCGGAGTCAGCCGAACAGTCCAATCTGAAGGAGGGGCCGAATCGGTTCCGAAACGTCGAGTCAATTTATAGTTTCTAAATTTTAACTATAGAAACACTGGACAATAAGTGGCTGGAGAGTTTATTTTATTCATATGAATTTTCACCCAGCCGTACAGATCTCTGTCGAATACGTTCACCTTTAAGTATCATTTATGTAACATAAGGCGCCCTCTGCTATCATGACAGTAAAAACAAAATGCATAGCCATAATCGTGAGCGGTAAAAATAGATACGTATGGGGCAGAATTGTCGTTTCTCTGTAGAGACTTAGGAGGGGGCCGCCATCTCCCTGTCCCCTTCCCCGCGCGCACGCTTACGGTGTTGGCACATGTGCCGTTGTCAGATACACATACTGCCGCGAAATACATGCCGTTCTCTCACCTCGACATGGCTCCGGGCAAGAGTCTGGGCCCAGCAGGGGACTCGCGTCTTCGAAGACGAAGCTCCACGCGCCACTAGGGCCCGGCTGATTATAGGGTGCCGATGCCAGTGCGGCTGGCAAGGCCTGGGAGCGAGGTATAGCACCTCGCAGCTGCTCGCCAGAGAGTCGAACGTAGAGAAAACTGCGCTGCGCTGACGCTATATACACGGCTACGACGAAGTCTATCCCGTCGACCTGACGGTCCACGCTCACGCACGCAATCGCACCATACATCCTGC
This sequence comes from Rhipicephalus microplus, assembly GCF_043290135.1. Classification (NCBI taxonomy): domain Eukaryota; kingdom Metazoa; phylum Arthropoda; class Arachnida; order Ixodida; family Ixodidae; genus Rhipicephalus; species Rhipicephalus microplus. The sequence continues at coordinate 283,250,884 of NC_134701.1, forward strand.
TATTGTGGAAACCCGAACTCCGGCAAAGCCTCGTCTTCTCTGTGCAGGTGAGCGCTACACCGGAGAGTCTCGTCTCGTGATCGGCCTATTCGCATTTTGGAATGCTGGCGTTACATTCTCATTCGTCGCGAATTTTAGCGCGCTCCCTCCCCCCCCCTCTCTCTCTCTCTCATCACGCGAGGTGATCCTGTACACTTTCGCGTAACGCTAAACCCGTAATAATGGGCGAACGTGGCTTAAAATACGCGCTATTTTTCTGACGATCGGCTCCTATATAACTGTGTTGCGGGCCTTGTTATGCGCTTCTTCTCGCCTGTTCATTTTCGTAGTCATCATTATCCGTAGTGCTGTCTGTCCTCAGCTTAATTGGGTGTAATTTCTATCATCCTCGTGTGTGGGTGCGCGCTCTGCCTCAGGCTGCCTGTTCGCTGCCAAGTCCTTGGGCCGAGTAAACGCCGTCTAAATCCAGACGTCATAGTATGCATATCCCGCAAGAAATTAAGCACGGACATGGGTTTAGCAATAGAACATTTAGGCAATTCAATCGCCTACTACAATGAGCTCTCCATTGAGTGAAATTCAAGGGCCCGACGAAAATAGTTCAAGAGACAGTAGGATTGGGCGTGTTGGTCATCGTCATCATCATCAGCCTGACTACGTCCACTGCAGGACAAAAGCCTCTCCCATGTTCCGCCATTTAATCCGGTCCTGTGCTTGCTGCTGCCAATTTATACCAGCAAACTTCTTAATATCATATGCCCACCTAACCTTCTGTCTCCCCCTAATCCGCTTCCCATGTCTGGGAATCCAGTTAGTTACCCTTAATGACCAGCGGTTATCCTGTCTACGTGCTACATGCCCGGCCCATGTACATTTTCTCTTCTTGATTTCGACTATGATATCCTTAAACCCCGTTTGTTCCCTAGTCCACTCTGCTCTCTTCTTGTCTCTTAAGGTTACACCTACCATTTTTCTTACCATTGCTGTGTTGGTATAACATGATAAAGAGTGCTTACCAGCGCAAACGCTGGTAAGCACTTAACTGAAAGCTCACTAAGCTGAATATTCACTATAATACAGAAGAGCATTGGGCACAGCAGAAATGAAGTCAAACGTCTGAAATACAATGCAATTCTGAAATAATTCTGCAATAAAAATTTGGACTTGGACCCTTAATGTGCGAGACAAAACGAACCTGTCCAGAGAGCCTACATTTCCGTGCACTGCCTCTGGCACAGCTTACGGCACGAAGTCGCGTGACTTTCTAATATATCCTGCAGCCTCATCTAAAGACAGAGAATTTAAACCTACCTCAGTTATTACAACTTTTTCGTCGCACTCTTCATTTTACGGTTCCAGACAAACGGTGAAAAAATATTCACAAAGCTGCTAGTTCTGCGAAGCTATTGAGGAGCACATGACTCGATTTAGTATCCCACTCGGCCGCTTTACCTTGGTGATGCTGCACGCACAATCGATGTTGCACTTTTGCCGACTGTACGAGTGATAAGGGGTGGTACGCATAGGCGTACGCTAGTGCTCCAGAGAGCGAAACTTGATTGAATCAATCTAAAAAAAGAAAGATGAGCTCATTCAAGTGAAATGTGCACTCTACAGAACTTCGTTCAACTGAGAGATTTCTGCATAGAATGCGTAGAAAAACCACCCGATATTGTCTAAATGTTTGTTATTCTGAAACACTCGTTAAATCCGCGTTCGTTCAGGGGAGGGTTCACCGTACTTTTTACTGCTACTGTCGTATTTATATGCTGTGATGAGTAGTGGACAATATGGAAACAACGTAAGTGATGTGTTGAAGTGGAAGCGAAACCACATTAACTTCATCGGAACGAAAAAAGAACAAGGAGAAGGAAAAGGAAGACGGGGTGTCTTGTTCTATAGGAACGCATGAGGAAGACGTGCAGGACAAGCTGTTCATGGGGCTCTCAATGCTGTTGGCTTGCGGACCCAAGCCCGTGGACGACCTTATCATCCTGAAAGGACGACGCCTGCTGTGCCACATCGCTGTGGCAGTGTTTTCAAGAGGGCAGTTGGTAAAATAAAAGATATAAAATACTTTAACTTTTCAATTATTAATTGGTGAATTAAGTAATTAGAAACTTCATAATGGCGGTGTTATGTCCAAAAACTAGGAAATGAGTAAGAGAGACTCTGCAAGAAACTTCGAAGCAAAGTAACAACGAAAACTTGGTATTTGTTGTCATATACGTATCCCACATTTTTTTTAGAGAAGCGAGCATGATTTCAGCAGCAGCGGATCACCGGGTGTACTCTCCGACAAGCGAAACCGCTGCGCCGACAAAAACTTCAGTGCCAAAAATGCCCTCTCCACACTGACTTGTTTGGCTGGCACACCAAGGGCCCCTTGGTTGCTCTTCCCGATATTTCAACACATCAGTGCTTCTCGGAAGGCGCGGATCCTTGTCCAGCATTTTTAGTAAAAGTACGTTGTCTGCTAATTTAACTCACTAGTCAAACGCGATTCAGTGCCAGCCTCAGCTTAATTCGTTTTTAGAAACTCTTCGAGGGCATCTTCCGGTTCTTGTGAAGTCGGCACAGCGACACTCTCTTCAATCATGTTGCTACATTGATTTTGCTGAAGGCCTGTGATTCGCTTCCTGGTCAAATGCATCCTCGCTTGATATCTTTTTTGATCGGGTGTCACAAGACGGTGATAGAGCTGGTCCATGTACAATGCAGCACAAAAGATATTCGTACTGCAGAGATTTCATTCTAGTTTCTTCATGGAATGAACCAGGGCGCGTGCCATTGGCGACGGTATCACTGATGTCTTCATGGAACACGTCAGCCAAGTACCATAGCAATCTCATATACTGTCAAAGAACGTGTTGTTGGGCCAGTTGGTACAGCATTTCCAAAAATTAATTCGAGCACAAACACACGACACAATCTCAAACACACGCATGCACACATTCTCAGTTCTTCTGTCTGAAGCACCTTCATGGCTTCTTGTGACGGCTGAAGAGATTGTATCAGCGCTTTTTTTTTCTTTTTCCCGCATGCTGACAGCTCAACTTGCGATCTATTCGTGTGAAAGGAAGTCCTTAGCGAAGTCCTTTAGTTAAACGAACCTGGCCAACATGTTCAACGTCGATATCCATTGCGTCGGGCAATCAAAAACAGGCTTCCTTAGCCCTAGCTTTCTTGTTAAACCCATTGCACTTCACAAGTGCACGACACCGGGTGTGTTTAACTGGAGTGCTTAACAGCATCGCTGACAGCAAGTTGCAGCGTGTACGCAGTATACCTGACGCATAACTTAAAGTTGGCCCCGTCAGGGCAATCAGCGTCTTCTGAGTCATCCAACAGAGAGCCGCAGTATTCAAATTCAGGGTAGCCACTATCGTCCTACTCGTCTCAACTGGAAGCGTCGGGTTCGTGGTAGGTTTCAGTGAGAAGGCGGACAGCCTTTATCATGCTTGCACCGTTGTTGTGACGCTGTACACCTGGGTGACATTGAGGGAACACAAGCAGCGTTTTATAGCGCAGTGAGGAGTGGGAGGCAGAGCACGGAGAGCAGGGTCACTCAATCTACCACTGTAATGCAACACGCTCCCGAAGAGCAGGTGAGAGGGTGTGGTGTGGCGAAACCATGTGATTGAAACATTCCAAGTCCCAGCAGTCTCTGTGGGGAATATGCGTGAAATCGGCCAGTCATACGCAGCAGTGAAATATGCGTGAAATCAGTCAATCATATGTTCTTGCATGTTTGAGGAGCTACGCATTCGGCAGACGTCTAGCTGTCATTGTCGCCACCCGTACAAAACAGCGATGACAAAGTACACGTGGTTACCATTGCTACCACTGCCGCCGCACTCGCCGGCTGAAGAAAAAGCTGGAGACTGTGACGCTCAAAGGTCACGTGACTCGGTGACTGCGCCTATATATATATATATATATATATATATATATATATATATATATATATATATAGCACTGCAAAGTGTTCCTGGCTGCTATCGACACAGCGAAAGCCCTCTGACTCTACCAATTGGTCAAAGTGCCCCATGCACCTGTTTGACCAATGAAACGCGCTGGCTCTGAAGAGAGCACTTTCAGCGTGATTTTGACTCCTGTTCTCCCAATGGAATTCGCCATGAGGCCGTAGCGAGACAGAGTGCTTTTCACCTGTGGTGTCAGATGCTCAGCAGTACGTGTGTCTATCCCTATCCCCCCCCCCTAGTGTTGGGTAGCAAACTGGATGCCAATATATGGTTAACCTCACGGCCTTCCTCTTTTTTTCTCTCTCTCCTGTATGTTGACTTTCCCCGAAGAAGTTTCTCCATGAGAACCCCTCATTCCTTGAGAATTTTGACAGTTTTTCTAGAAGTACGTTCGCCTCTCCACAGTTCAGGGAAGGTGTGGGAGAACAACAAATACGGATGAGTGGCTATGAAAGAGGAAAAGGAAGAGAAAAGTGAGCCCCGTTATTGTCTGCTTCATGAGCGACACCGCCACAGTAGCTCACAAGGGATGGGGGTGAGGAGGGATAAAAAGGATAGGAGTAAAGATGTGGGAAAGCCGAAGAAGGAGAAGAGAAGAAGAGACGTGTGGTGGTAAGCCACAGCGAGCGAGGACAAACCGAGGGGATAGAAGAGATAGGAAAGATGGAGCACGGTCACTGGAGTCCGAGGACGGGGCGCACCTGCGAGAGCTCCTTTCGGCGTCGGTGGATGGCGTAGAACAAGTCCAGTAAGTCAGAGCTGCACTGTCGTCGGAGGTGGAAGGTCGTTGGCGGCAGGAGATGACGTAGGGCGAGTCCAGTCGGCCAGAGCCACGTTGACGCGGGAGATCGCAAGCGCGCGGAGCGCGCGAGCGCACGACCGGTCAGCCCGAAATCCAGCAAGCGAGTCAACAAATACGGATTTTCAAAGCAGACTACGAATAACACGCTTTTTTGCGTGTTCTCTCAAACAAAAAAAAAACAAATAAAAGAAGGCAGAGTTGGAGGTGAATGAAAAAAAAGTTTGCTAACAAAACGAAAAACAAACCAACAAAAAGGTCGGGGAGAATGCGGTAGGACAGCATTTGTAGACAATACGAAGGAGAATTATCGGCACTGAGATCTGTTCCCGTGGACGGGTTTCTCAAATAGCGCATCACTTCTCTCTTTCTCCCTCTCTCTCGCAGCATTCCAGAAAGTAGGCTTCAGTGCAGAGTAGACATACCAGTGAACGAAATAAGATATAACGTTTTGATCATGTTTCATTCCGGTCAAAAATGGCTTTTTTGTTTTTTTTGTTTCATTCCGCCACTCTGGTTTTGATCAAGTTTCTTTCCGGTAAAAATTGGCTGTTTTTTGTTTTGTTTTTTTTTTTTCATTCCGACACATTGGTTTTGACTGCACGGTACCCAAGTAGTGTTTGTTGCTTAAGTATGGTTTTGCACGCTTTTATGACATATGATAGAACGTCCTGTCGTTTTCTTAACTGACATCATTTGGCAATCAAGCGACTGTGTTAAATAGCCCCCCCCCCCCCCCGAAAAAAAAAGCCTTATTGCATCATGTGGCTGAAAAGGCACCTCAGGAATCCGCAAGGCAGACAACGTAGACGTCTTGTGAACAATTTTGGTCATCTTAAACGTAGCAAAAAATGTGTCGGGACATTTGTGTAGCAACACTTTTAATGTGTGCCTCGAGTGCACACTGTCACATACCATAAGCCCTAAAATCCTCACTAACAGTTATTGACTCCACAGGAAGTCACGCTTCCCAGTTATTTCATTCGTAAATCACTAATGCTGATGCGCAGTACAGTGCTGGCGTGCCTAAAAAGTGGCGGTGTCAGTGACGAATAAATCCGACGTGGCAATCGAGGCCCCTTGCGCATGAAATAATATAGGTTGTTTTAGCAGCAATAGTAACACCGCGCTGTTTACGCTGCGGTCTTAACGTTCCCCATTATATCTATCACTATCAGGACATTCTTTATCCACGCCAGTTGCTGGGCGCGTACAGTAGCATGATGAGATGATAACAGTGGCTAATACATGTCCGGCAGATTAAAATATATCGACGTGGTGGTCGACCATGGGTATCTCCGTAATTACCGCATGGCACCTCTACTAACAGACCCTAATAACTTACGCCATATCGTCGATGCGTGGGTCGTCTACACCTAAGGTGAAATCCTCAAGACCTCATAAAAGGTCATGTTGAGTACGTAAATCGGAAAGTTATTAGATGTGTTTATCGATATCGTGATCAAAATTCATATAACAGATGTTCCCCCATAGAATAAATGGTCTAGTTTTACCGGTCCGAATACTAATAAAGTGTTTAAGTTTCGTGGTCGACCTTGTACATGCGGAGTAAGGGAAGGAGGAGTAGCAAACAGAGAAGATTGCGCTACCTCAGTGCCACACAATGAATGTTTTGCACTTCGCGCGAGGCTCGTGGAACCTGAAATAACTGCACTACCACCTGTGTGGTTTTCTGTTTGCTCTATTTTTGAGATCCTAATCGCAGATAATTGCTACTGCGGCAGTTGCCGCCGCAGTAGCAATTATTGGATACCGATGCGAATGAGCGGTCGATCCTATCAGGCAGTTTTAACAGAACAAACAGAATACTCACAAATTAACCGTCAACACCGATCCTTTCCGAAGAGGCACTGAAGGCGGCAAGAGGACGAGCCGCGCGGAGGCCAGTGCTAAGCGCGTATTCCAGTGGCACTTTGTTGACGCGTTTGGTTAGAAGGCGATGCTCTCTACGCAGCCGACAAAACGCAAACAATTTCGACCGGGCGCGGATCGCACAAGGAAGGAGAAGGACACATTTTTTTTTCTCTCTCGCCCGCGGTGAAGTGGTCAAAACCCAGCACCTGAAGGGAACGCACAGCAGTTTCAACGTGGGCGCGCCACGGGAGCTGTCACGAAAGCAGCTCTGACGCGAAGAGCCTGTGGAAAGGGCTGGGCAAATGGGAGAGGAGGAGCTTGTGACGCACTTGCGATCAGAACACGCGCTTTCTCGCCCGAAGTACGTGAACTATTTCGGTGACGCTGAATTGGCATGTATGTGTGTCTTCTTCCACGGATTTTTTTGTTTGTTTAGCTTATTATTTCTCAATCGCTCTTTCTCGTGAAGAGGGCGCAGAGAAAAAAGGCTCGTGGACAATCGTCGTTGCCCCAAGGTCGCGAGGTGTTGCGCCGCTGCCTCAAGAACCACTCTCGCGGAACGGTGTGTCGATGCGACGCTTGAATCTATATAACTTGCACCCCTACAGTCGAAAGGAGCGTTCCTGGTTGCACCAGTTGAAGCTTTACTCGGATCGAGCTGGCAGCCTGCTACAGCAGGAGACGTCGTCAAAGCAGGTCGCATCTGGTCGGCGCATTACAGAAAGGAAAGAAATAAAAAAGATAATGCGCTGAAATAAAGTTTGGTGCAGCCAAAACGCGCGATTAATTCACATTTTAAGCAGCGAATCAATATGAAAAAACTATTGTTACTGAGCATGCGCAGAATTGGGTTCGAGCCTTTTTGTACGTATACGTGCAGACTCAACAACGTAGAGCAAGCCATTCACAAAATGCTGCATAAACAAAAACAAAAAAACACACTGTGTAGAAACAGTACACCACCCTGGTAACGGCATGCGTTCATCTCATGCTGCTTGCTCTCTCATATGTTCGTCTGCTCAAATTTCCAGGAAGATTAAATTTATTTGGGAACATCGGAACTAAGCGCGATTTACAGTGTGTTTTTGCGAGCTGGTTCAGAGGATAAAGCACTCCATGCTGTGGTACGGATGGTACCAATATCTCTGGTACCCCCGAACGTGCTACGAAGTTTGGAGGCATGTGGTTTGATTGTGCGTGATTGCCAACATGCTGTGGTGAAAGAGGTATCCGTGGTAACGAGAGCGTCCTCTCATTCGTTCCTTGTGACAATCAAACTTGACTGAATTTTTAACAGAGTCAAGTTTGTAACAGCTATATAATTAAAAGAAGCTGTCGTTTAAATGGTTCATGAAACGCTTTTTTCACATTCCGTTTTTTTTATTGAACAACTACTGGAGCAAATCATTGGCACCAGAGTTCAATAGAAACACCCATTATTAACGCAGCTACGAGTACTAAAAAAGTACCCTCCTCCTCCACTGCACCTTTCACCCTCAACGGTCCTCCGCTCTTCCTTCGAGCGCTCGGGGCCAAGCTCCGCCTTCACGGCGCCTGAGTCACTATGTGGCGAGATGCCGCATACGCGTTAATCCGATACTGGCAGTCTGTGCTGCCCGTTCCACAGCCAATCACATCAGCTGAAAACGATGACGTCGGTGGTGCAGAGCGTGTCGCTTGGTTTATGGGCAGTTGAAAACGCGTTTGGCCGAGTCGCAGAGATCTGGAGCGATTCGCAGCTTTAAAGCGTTGTAATAAATTACACAGTTTACACAGAGAGCTCAAATCGATCTCTGAACTACCATTGGGACTTGGTCTACCGGCCCCATTTGTTTGTAAAAAAATCGTCATAACTGTTTCAGGGTCTCTTTAAGACGTGCCCGCTGTTGCGAATTGGCCCTTGAGCAAGTGTCGCTTGAAGTGCCGACTGGCTTCCGCCTATGGGTAAAGCACAATGACCGAAACAGTGCCACTCTTAGCTCAGTGTGCGATAGTTAAAGAGGCTAAAATAACCCCGTTCCAAAGCAATAATATCTGGGGTTTTACGTCGCGAAACCACGAGGGGATTATGAGAGACATCCATTTCAAAGTCGTGGTGAGCAGCAAGATTTGCTTCATATGTTTTCTTGTTGGTTGCCTTTAACACATTCTGTGTTAAAGTGTGAAGCCCGTCAAGACCAACGAGGTACACGTCATGTGAAGGACATCGTGCCCCTTGAACGTTATTTTGCACAATGCCTTCAATCGTTTTCAATGTCATCTCGGAAGAGGGAAATGTTCATTCTGAATATGACGCAAGATGCCGAAGGAACTGTGCGGAAATGATTTAGTCATGTTGCGGTAACATTTAGAGAAAACTGGTGCTCGTTTTTTTTTTGCATCAAGACCGTCTTCGACCAAAGCAGAGTACGAAAAGCATTGGCGGCGTAGTGTAACGACAAACAATGAAACAATCACATTCGTGCTTAATCAGTTGAGATGGCCGTTTGTAAAACAAATACGAGAAAATGTTTCGTTCGCGTCCGCAAATGTACAGATGTGACACAACAGTGGAACTGAATAGAACCGCGATCATGTCACTGGCTGACCCGGCTGACAGAAAACACATGAGTATCAGGATGATAGAGACAGGATCATGATTTCAGTAAACCAGTCGTACGCTTGGTAATGGGACAAAGAGAACACATGGGACAAAGAGAACCTGTATCGGACAAAGAGAACACACTTAACTTATTCTGTGTTTTCTCCGAACATTGCAACACTGGCGTTACATTCAGCGAGGCAGCGCTACAATTTGTACAGGTGTGGGGAAGTCCACAGTTGCCCACAATGAGCACCAGAGAGCCCAGCGTTCAAAACGAATACTTATTGTCAAGCCCGTAGGGCTCTAGCCATGGAGGATTTTTTTCAGGGGGGGGGGGGGGGGCACTTGTTGGAGGCTTTGAAAAACACGTATTTTTTACTATTTATTCTCGGGGATACACCCCCTCCATCAGAATTTCGAAGGAAAAGAGCGGGCCCTTTGTCCCCCCCCCCCCGACTACGCGGCTATTTATTGTTTCTATAAAAAAATTCTAGGATGTGTTGAATTACAGTGGCAGAATTTCCCAAGCCCTGCGAGAGAAAGAGAGAGAGAGGGAAACGAGATAAAAGGAAGACAGGGAGCTATACCAAGTCCTGCGAGGTTAATAAAAAGTCACAGTTTAGCCAAAACGGCGAAGCATTTAATGTGATAGCAACATATTCGAATGTTTTAGGAAGCAAGGCTAGCATCCGATCTCACGTAACTCTACAAAACGCTGGTAAGAGAACCCAGCCGCTCCAGGTACACTTTTGACGCCGTTTTTTTTTTTTTTTCGTGTTGAGAGCGCGGCCAGTATAGAAGCTCCTGCCTGCTGTGCGGGCACAAGGCGTGCGCTGATCGTAAGCCCCCCCCCCCCCCCACCCCTTTTCGCTCAGAGATAAGCGCACGCGCAGACGAACCCGGCCTATATATATATATATATATATATATATATATATATATATATATATATATATATATTCGTGAATTACGGCCATGTAATTGCTGTCGCAATCAAAATAAAAACGCTGAAGGAAGGCATTTTCCGATTTCGTTTTTCCGTCGGAAGTCAAAGCAGCACATGAACATCCCTCTGAGAAGCGAGTTTATAGCAGCTTTCATCGCTACATTTTTTTCAAAAAGAATACCGCCAGTGGGATAAGTAAAAATCAACATCTAGCCGCATATATTAACAGAAGAAGCGATTTATTCGATGACGTCCCATTGAGGGTCTCAAAACAAGGACATATGCACAAAATACTAAGGAGTTGTGCCGGAGATTTCAAAAGCATATTATGTACAATAAAGGCTAGCTCAGTCTGCATCGCCAAACGACAAATCGTAAAAGGCAAATAAATACCCCGGTGTTAATTGACTAGTGACGCCCAGGATTAAAGTCGGGTATAGCACGTGGGTTCTCTTCACCTCATTTGAACGGGCAGCCCCTAATTTGTGGCGGAAGCTCTAGTTTCCGGCGCGTTTGTTATTTCCGGCGTATTCATACTTGGACGCAACTTACCACGAACAAAGGTGAATGCTTTTGTCTTGTCGCCGTGCTTGATATGGCAAACAAACGAAAGAAAACGCAGAAGTGTAGGGGGGTGGTTCAAAATAAACAAGCTCTCTACGAACAGAATACCGCGAGGTGAATATTGATACACGTTGCACAGGGAGCACAAACCGGTTCGCCGCATTCCGCTGACGTCAAGGGAAAGCAGAACTTGTTCTATTCATAGTAACAAAACAGGTGATGTTGAAGTGCTAGGGAGTAAAAAAAAAAGTTGCCTACTACCCAGTAGATAACGTTGCACTGGAAAGTTATCTGCCGTTTCAAAGGACACAGGAGAGCAGCCTGTTTTAATATATTTGCTTGACTGTCAAGGGCTGCAAATTCCAGTCACGTGATCTCTGACGCACTCTACAGGAATGGGTGGGGACCAACGCAGTGTAATTCCCTCACGTAACTTGAAAATCGCACATGCGCAACATCGATCACTATTCGCTGTGTCATGAAGTATGCGATTTGCATAAACTTTCGGCGTTGGGCGTTCTTTTGCCCCGTATATAGCTATGGTATCGTCTTCGTATCCTAATTTCTGAGGGCGTGCTTCCTCGCTTTCCCCGAAAATGGCATTTCTGTCTTTTTTTGTATTTCCTCGCCGTGTTTACTCGCTTTTATAAACACTCGCACCTGGCATGTGCTTTAGCATACCGGTTTCGCGAACTTCCCCCGTTTCAGACAAAAAAAAGAAAAGAAAGATGAAGACCATTATGCGATGAGTCATACTCGTGAGAACGGCGATTAGAGATTTTTTTCCCCTCTTCGTTTCATTTCTGTCCCCGTACAGCAGCATCCTTTCGGAGTTCTTCGTTAACGAGCATGGAAACGTCCGAGCGGAGAATACACACACCGATCGCTTTCGCAAATAAATGATGTTTGCGACGAGGTGTCGTCTACGGAACGATTTTCCTGCTATGACTCGTCTTCTTGCCCGGAATATAACTGTCACGGCAAGGTCTGAAGCGACAAAGTATTTCCCCTGTTATCCTGGGAAAGCACGCGAATGGTGGGCTCTACACACACGGTAGACCAGCCGATGCATGCACTAACTCGCATCTCCTGCACAGAATGCACCAGACAGATTGGAATGCTTGACCACGATTTGTCCCATTGTTTTCATTTGTGGGAGTGTAGTAATACGGCCAATTTCGTATGCATTTATGAAAAATACAGCGCAAAAGCGTAAATACAGACACAGAGGAATCGCCGGCTGTCCACTAATTTTTCAATCGAAAATAGACATGCATTGTTTCTTCGCAACTAAAAGCTGCACTGAGTCGGTACTTTTTCGTGCCTCAACTTGAGCAAGTAGCTTTTTCTCCGTTTTTGAGCTGTATTTCTAATACAAAAACATTCGCAGCAGAGTCCTTTCCGAAAAGACATCGATGAATTCATTCATTCATTCATTCATTCATTCATTCAAAGAACCGTTGATCCAGAGTATGGCTCGAGCAGCACATCGCGTTACAAAGTATACATAGAATTCAATCAACGTTTGGTGTTCAAACATTTAGAATCACGCAAGCCGTCCTGGCATTTTCACAAGCTTCAAAAGAATGCTTTCAATCATAAAAACCATTCACACAACCGATGCTATCTTATACGAACAACATATAGGGCAGGTTTTTGTGCATGTTCGTAAACTTCGTCACGCTATCCAATAGTCACTTACTCACTATCTGCTAAAAACTGACCTCATCTGAAAACATTCAGCAGCAGCTGGTTCGCCCGTCAGCGCGGGCTTTGCCTCGCATTAAATCCACATACCCTTGAACAACGTATCATTCTTGGTCACTGAACTTCATGCGTGCCCTGTAGTTGAGCTCAGAATTGAATGAAGAAACTTGCATGCAGCACCTGAGAGGGGTATTGCTTGTATACGGCTAAGGCGAGTGCAGGTATTGAGTATTGCACAACTGAGTTCTGCGGAAACCTGCAAGGTGGCGGAATAGTTAAGAAGGGGAAAGAAAATGAGTACTGCTTTTTTTCTAATAGCTTATTCATGCGATGCCGGTAGACAGAGTCTGCAGAACAGCTAGGGGCTAAACTCTTTCACACATGCTGTGCTCGCCTACAAATCTGGCACAGAAATCTCTTACAGTTTTCACATTCACAAAAAATGTGTTGTTTTATACAAACCCATTGATAGAAGTACTAGCGACATGTATAAAAAAAGTAGTGACTATATCTACGGGAAATATGTTTTTATCATGTTTACATGTTCAAATTCGCCGATGAAGTTTGCGAAGAAGTAACAGCATATCGTATAGAGTGTAAGAAAAATTAATAATGCAGCTGCTTTAGCAGCTCAAATGTGTTTTATTGGCGCGTCTGTAACCTCGGTCGTGTCAATAAACGTAATTTACAACGGGAAAATTATGTCTATATGGCTTTCTCTTCCTCAGTGGCTAAAACGCGCGGCTTGGAAAGGCTGTGGTCGTGACAGTTAGCACTTAATGCCATGTCATTTCGACCTGCTCTTGTGGAATTGCTTTTTAGCGAGGTCGATTTGCTGTGGCCGTGAAAATGTAATTGTGCCACGTCGATTGTGCATGTGCGCAAAGAAGCTATAGCCTGCACTGGAACTGTTTCATGTTATTGTCACTAGGCTCGCACGCTAAGTGACGACGAGCACGCAAGCCAGAGTGGGGAAAACTGAAGCAGGCATAACCATAGAGACCAATCGTTTCTTTTTTATTGATTGGATCGATAAACAAAAGCTGAAAAAAAAACAACCACGTCAAGGATAACCGAAGCAGGAACCATGTGTTGACGTCCGCATAATTGTCAGACGTGTGCTCGCGTGGGTGAGTATTAAGGAAAACGAAGGGAGAGGGCATTTGGTAATCGAGGAAGAAACCGTACCAGGAATATCAGCCTCCCACGTTCAGTATTAAACAGAATACGAGGAAGGCGCCAGCATTTGTTCTCAATGCTTGCACGTAGTGCACTTTGTTAATACGCGGCCTCTGTCATGCTTCATATGATACTGCGCCATTCGCGAAGTCATTTCGATTTCCTATAGCTATGTCGTCGATAACACCCTAACGAGTGTTCGACGGTGCGTCTTCTTATCCCAGTCACTTCGCCGAAGTCGCTAAGCCTACGTCGCCAACGACTGCCTTTTTGCGCAGTAAATTTCATAACCAAACAGAAGGCCGACGTGGCGTCAATTCACATTAAAGCCGTTCCAGTTAGGCACTTCGTCTACAGTTAGACATGTCCGCGTTCCAACGAAGTATATATTTTTGGGCAGCCTCAAAAATATCCAAATCAAAATTAAGCGCAGTCGTTCCTGTCCACAAAAGAATGCGGTAGCGTACAGCACTGAAAACCCAGTTTCTCCTTTGATGCACGCTAAGCCTCTTAAACGGGCATTTTCTTTTTAAAGATGGTTCTATTACTATTATCACGCCCTACATTACTTGATATCTAGACTTAGTTTTGCTGGGGTCTAAGCGGATAGCGTATACGCAAGCGAAATGCTGCCCACAAGCGTCCATATAATCTAAGGGTGTACTTCATAGAGGTTCAAGCCTGCGCGTTTTCATAGCAACCACAGAATAGAGCAACAAAATGCAACCATGAGGTTTCAATGAAATGCAGACATGAAACTATGAGCTGTGAAGGGCATGTGAAACTTGCACAGTAACGAAACTCTTCATTGTCCCTATTTCTTCACGTGCATGTTCAAGGCACAAAATTAAGGTTACGCACATCACAGCTTCTGAAGATGCTTTGCTGGCATTTTTTCAATAATTCTGCCACAGATACTCATGAAAGTGGCGTGCAGGAAGCCACTCATTTAATAAGAACCGATGCAGCAACTAAGATTCGCTCCTTCGCACGTGACATAACAAAATCAGTTTGGAACACGATAAGTCATCTGCCCACACGCGTTCATCATCTGGATCCTTATATTCAAATTCCATCCAGACAATCTCGATCCGCAGCAACAGTAATCTACCGTTTGGGACTTGGAACACGTGTCATTCACGAACAGCTTTTCTATCACTGTGGCAGCGGGGAAAATTGTGCACGTTCCTTGTCGTTGTTCTCCCCACAGCTCCCAAAGACAACTACTTTCGACAACGTTAGCACGGCTCGATGACCGGCCATTTTCCTAACAGGTAACTTTTGGATTGCCCGAGCATTCGCGCTTCCAACCAGAAAGCGAAGAAGGCGCTGCTGAGGTTTCTGGGGCCAACCAAACTCCCTAAACGACTATGACATCCAGGGCTAGAGTGCGTGCAGGTTTTTATGTTTTTGTTCATTATTATTTCCTTTTCCCTTCTTAGCTTACTATCCCCCCCCCCCCTTTTCCTTCTCTAGTTCACAGTAGTAAACCGGAAATTTTCTTCTGGTTGACCTCCCTGCCTATCACTTAACCTTTAACTCTTTCTCTCTCTTGCTGCCATTCTTTAAAGTAGACTGGTCTAAGCAACCATATGCGATCTGGCGGCGGCAACATTCGCTACACTGATAGAGTCGCTACTTTGAAAGACGAGCAGAAGCAAAGGAGCACAGTGCGCTTGCGATTGTCTGTTTCGTTCTGGTGTCACGTCTAGTTGCGCTACTCACGATGAATCATAAGTCCAAACATTGGCTACGTTGGTGACAATCTGGCCATGGACGGAGATATATTTCTTTTTTTAATTCTGCCTGCTCGCGCTCTTTTTCTTTTAATTCGCAGACACTATTCAGGCCTGGTTAACCTCACGGCATTTCTTTTATCTCTATATCACGCACAGAGACACACTGAATGCCCTAAAGCAAGTATGAATAAGAAATAGGCAGTGGAACATGAAACTTTAAAGGGTCATCAGCTGACTTCAAATGGGAATTGTTCTCTTTCAAGAAAAAGTTAAAGGGCAGCTCCACGCCTGCGCAAGCTGAGTAAACAATGAAGCTACCAAACGAGCACCACCGTTGGCTAGCGAAGATTTATCTCTTTGTACATTGCCCTCTTTCCCTGCACTTAACCTTCTCATCACTCTCCCTCACCGTCGCTTCTCTTTCCCATCCCGCGCTAAACTGCACAAGGAATATAGCGCACCCTCTCACTTCGTTCGTTTCCTCCTCGTCACCTTTGCTAAACTATGCTATCCAAGGCTGTGCCAAGAACATCAGGCATCTTCCTTTTCCTCCTCCTCATAATCGCCAGCATTTCACCCCCCACCCCCCTTTATTGCTATACTTTATTATGTGTGACTATACTATATAAGCTAGGTGCTACTTGGCCCGTATCCGCTTTCTGCGGAGCACCTTTTGCACCCCACGCCAGAAATATCCCAAAATTAAACAGCTCCGTGGTTAAAGCTACATTTTCGCCGGGACCCTCGGTATTACGCTCGTTCATTTATGGTGCATTCAGACGACGGATCGAATCCCGATTTGGCGGGACGGACGGCGCGTCACGTGACCTCACATCAGCGATTCCCCTCGTCCGCGACTCGTCCGCGCGGCTCGCGGACGGATGAACCCAACCTGTTTCTCACATCGGGATTCTGGCGGGGGAGAGCCGGTACTTCAGCGGAATGGCTTGGGGTCGGTGGCAACCAATACACTTTTCGTCTGCTCGCGGCATGTCCGCCATGGCTCGCGGACAGCTACATGACTGGTCGGCATCATCTACGCTTGAGCATTGTTTGCTTAGTTTCCGGAGACTTTGTTCTCAGGTGATTAAATATGCAGAAATCACTTTTGGTGGTTCGGGGAATGTCGCCGCCATCGCTTAACACGCGAGATTCTTTGCCGTCATGGTGGTGAAATATTCCAACTTCTGCAACCGGCCACGTGCCGCTTCTAAAAAAAAAAAAGGCGGGAGACACGTTTAGAAGTTCTACAAGTGGGGAATAATGTAGTTGAAAGAATATCCTGCTAGCAACTCCCTTTTCTCCTGAAAGAATAACACTACTCGTTCATTTGTCACAACACGACAGACATCGCAGCCAAGCTTCGCTTCTTGCGGGCATCCATGTTGAATACTCTCAAACCGGTCTGCTGCCAGCGGGCGCAGGTGAGCGCCGAATCTGCTGTCGAGGGTAATCCGGCTGTTTTCCTCTAGGACACCGTCCGTCGTGTGGATGCGCCTGCAGGCGGACCATCCGCGGATTAGCTGTCCGCGTCCACGACAAATCCGGATTCGGTCCGTCGTCTGAATGCACCATTAGCGCCGCAGTTCATTAGGCGAAGATGCATGACTGGATAGTCGTGGCTAAATATTTCTTGTAAAAACAAAGCGATACTTACATTACGTGTGACTGGGGCATAGCCAGAATTTTTTTTGGTGGGGGGGGGGGGGGGGGGGTTCAGCTATACATTATGTATGTTCGTGAGTTTTTATGTAAGATTGCGTGTTTGTATACGCAAGCAAAATTGGAAAAAAGTCGGAAAGAAAAAAGGGGGGGGGGGGGGTACCACTAGCTACGCCCATGACTTGTGCGATGTGCTTAGTATAAGTGCGTTCGGCGGTGGTGCTATACGCAAACGCTCAATGGTTTTTAAACTTCTATACGGAATTTGCAAACATGCAACCATGGTTTATATTCTGTTAAAGTCTTCATGATCGTTTTTTTGTTGTTGTAGTCACATCAAATTTCTGATGGCGTACAGAGGTAATATTACGAACCGTTTTTTTTTTTAGTTTCTCAGGCAGACAGAGGACAGCAGAAGGCACTTGTGCTAACAATCAAATTATGGCTCAAAGAACTCTTTGTAAAATGTATCAGGAAGAACAACGACAATGTGCCAAAACATCATCTGTTAGTTGAATGCTTGTGCTATTTTATCTAGCATCGGCACCTGTTTTGCGACGGCTGCCAGGGTCTCATTTGCACGAAATAAATACTGCATGCATTTACGCTGTCTTTCAAACCCCTGATGTGTGAAAGAAGAAAAGAAGTGGACATTCAAAGGCTAGTTTTTCTTCATTGGACACAATAATAACAAAAAATAACAGACAACGACACCAAAGAAAGTATGAGGGATGTAAGGTGAATGAGAAGACAGAAAATTGGTCGAAAAGATAGCTTGTCGCTGGCAGGGACCGTACCGGTGACCTTCGAATAACGCGTTCGATGCTCGTCGCATGCCGGCGAGACGCAAAGTTGCCACATTTTTCCACTGTACTTCGCAACGAACCATCAACTGAGAAGAGATAACTCGATAACGACAATACAGCTGCATCAGAATTTGCACCAAGAGCGCCGTGTGCATTGGAGTATGCAGAACAGTACTGTATAGCTGCGAGCAAATGTCCTGGAACCGACAACTAATGAAGAAAGAAGGTACCGACAAAAGGGACGGTCGGATGCTCTTGTACATTCGCGCACTTGTTTTTGTCGAGATGGCGCAAGCGCGTGACTCTGCTTATTTATTTATTTATTTATTTATTTATTTATTTATTTATTTATTTATTTATTTATTTATTTATTTATTTATTCCTCAAAGGTCCCATAGGGACATTACATGAGGGGTGGGCATGACACGGCACTTGAAAGAAGGGTAACAACATGGTAACGGCAACAGACTATGCGCACACCTCGACGCCTTCCCTCGCTGGAGGACAGTGCAGCGGTAAGATAAAAGAATCTCGTTGCGTTCAGGTGGCTTAGTGGCAGCCGTATCAGCTTGAGAAGCGGAGTTAAGTCAACGCTTACTCTTTGGCACGTCGTGCTGCTAGAAGTATTTCGTACCTTGAGATAAACGATGCAATATTAGGCGTATCGCAAATACCGACGCAGGTACTTGTCTTGCGAGACGTATCGATACATATACAGCGTACCCAAAGAGTATGTAGGAACAATTGTGGGGGTTAACGTACCAAAACCACGATATGATCATGCGAGACGCCGTAGTGAAGGGCTCCAGGAATTCCTATACCACCTGGGGTTCTTTAACTAAATCTAACAGAACTTGTTGTTGGGCTAGTTGGTAGAGCATTTCGAAAAGTTAATTCGAGCGCGAAAACTTGACACGATCACTCACACACGCACACACCCATGCATCAAACACACAGCGCTCACTTCCAACTGATTTATTCATAGCTCGAAGGCTTGAATATATACGGGACACATTGTGCGCACACACACCAAAGAAGGCCAAAAGCATACATTATCAAAACGTACAGCTTCAATATCAGCGCTGTGTGTTTGATGCATGGGTGTGTGCGTGTGCGAGTGATCGTGTCAAGTTTTCGCGCTCGAATTAACTTTTCGAGAAACTAAATCTAAGTACTCGGGACTAACATTTTTGCATCCATTGACAAGAGTATCTAAGATAAGAAAATGAGCATCCAACGACTATCTAAGATACACGTACCTTCGGTATTACCAGGCCTCGGTTTCAACTCGTTATTTGTCCTTTCTCCTTACTTGTCCACCACTGATACGCCCACCGCTTTCTACTTATTTCTGTCGTGAATCACTTTGCCTTTCCAGAGCGGTACGTGATTGAAGCCTCACCTTTTGTGCACCCTGCGGGAACCGGAGCGAGGCGTTGGGCTGAGACCGCCAGTGCTGCCGGGCCTACGGACGGGGCAGCGGGCCGGCCGGCCTGTGGACGAAGTGCCTCCCCGGAGCGTCTTTGGTGTCAGGATGATGGCGTCCCGGCAATCACGCGTACCCGCCCTGCCTTATCGAGTTGGCCTGCGAATCGGAAGAAAGAAAAAAAAAAGCAGGAAGCGGAGTGATGTACGAGGGCCACGATTCTCTGAGGACGTTCACGCGCGAGCCCCTTCTTTTCTCGACTGTCGCTGGCGGCCGTCGTAAAGCGGCGTTGAATGAACGCGGCTCGCGCTTGAAAAGCTTCGAAAATCGTCCGTCTCGGCGGCCGTCGCGCAAATTGCGCGCCTGCACATGCCGCCACAGTGTGTGTGGACGATCAGTCTCAATTCGGTCTTCTTCTTATACCATGTGTCGCGCGAGCATGGACGGCGAATGACCGCACGCTATTATTGCTTCTTGTGCGGGAAAGGAGGAGCTGCATGGAAGTCATGAATGGTTGAAGCTAGCACAGGGTTACAGGGCAGGATACTCGTTCCTTGAATAACAAGTGTTGTGTTCGGTTACGTAGCTTTCCTAACGTTTGGATAAAAACAGAGTGGGAGAAACATCAACGAGACAGAAAAAAAGAAGCAATAAATGAAAGTAAAAGCAGAAGTTAACAAGGTTAACAATAGTAACAATAGTCCGGTATGCAGAAAAATACCGAAAAACAATATAAAGAACAAATAACATCGTTTCATTTATTCCTAATCTTTGCTAAACACTCATGATATCCCTTATAGAATGCTTTGTTGCGAATAGATTTAAGCTCAAATAAACAACACACAAATTGAGAGGGCGACTGTACGAGCGCTCAGATGCTAGGAGCTGCTGGGCACGTACACACTTTTTGTGGAGCATACCGTTAGGTAATTTTTGCATCCAGTGCCGTAATTACCCGAAAATTGAACAGCTCCATTGTTATAACTATGTTTACCCTGGGACACCAAGTGTATTCCGTCTCAAACGCACGATGTGACAGAGACGGCGTAGTGGAGGACTCCGAAAATTTTGGCCATCTATAGTGTTCTTTAACGTGAACTGACAGCACACAGTACACAAGCCTCTACCATTGTTTCGCCTCCATGAAAATGTGACCACCACTACCGGGACCGAACTCGTGGTTTTCTGGTCAGCAGCCGAGCCACCACTGCCTCTACTGCGGCGGATTGCTCGCGGTGGGCACGTAAACTGTTCAGAATAGGCGAATCCATCTGGCGACTTAACGAAAATTTCGTGTGACTGACTGGTTTCTGGACAATTAAAGAAATAGCATATTTAGTCACTGAGAAACTCATACATATGATCACGGAAATATGGTCACATCAAAAATAAAAAGTACACATGAAAGCGTCCTGGTTTTTAAAGCGCACAAAAAGTGCGCTTTAAAACATTTTCCTCATATGCATGCATCCGAATTTTCCTCATATGAATCCGCTGATTTCACAGTGCGTGCCGCTGTGTGCCACCTGTCGACGGCGAAAGCCGTGGGCGTCGTGACAAAATGGGAACGCGCTTGGTGGCTGCAAATATTCATTTGATTCGATTGATATGTGGGGTT
Organism: Rhipicephalus microplus; assembly: GCF_043290135.1. Classification (NCBI taxonomy): domain Eukaryota; kingdom Metazoa; phylum Arthropoda; class Arachnida; order Ixodida; family Ixodidae; genus Rhipicephalus; species Rhipicephalus microplus. Next base: position 283,271,775 of record NC_134701.1, read on the forward strand.
TAACGTCCCAAAACCACCATATGATCATGAGAAATGCCGTAGTGGAGGGCTCCGGAAATTTAGTTCATCTGGAGTTCTTTAACGTGTGCCCAAATCTGAGCACACGGGCCTACAACATTTCCGCCTCCATCGGAAATGCAGCCACCTCAGCCGGGATTTGATCACGTGACATGCGGGTCAGCAGCCGAGTGCCTTAGCCACTAGACCACCGCGGCGGGCCTGCAAATATTGTTTGTAAGCCTGCTTCGCAATAAACAAAAATGATTTTATTGAAGTGATAGTTATCCAACGCCAAATTTTTCAACAAACGCACGAACACTGATGTTTTACGTCAGATAAATGTGTTATATTCCACCTGATTATACAAAAACGAAAAAAAAACATCAAACTAAACGTGACAACCAGGAATTTCTCCGGCGCGGCGTGCGAAGCATTGAACTTTCGTGGTTGAAAATTACTTTTTTTATTTGATTCGCACACACGGATACACAAGGACGCAGGGTAAAGAGGGAGAGAGGTAGCTGGCAACTGCCATTTGGAAGAACACCACGCCGGCTTACTGTTTCGGGAGGAGGGAAGAGGATAGGAAGATTGGAGGAGAGAAAGAGTAAAAACAGAAAAAAAAAGTTACGGAGACTTAGACAAGCACGAGTAAAGTAGAAATTTTTTTAAAAATCGTCAACAATCGGGTGGCCAGGTCTGTTTGGTCCAAAAAAGTCAGTTGAGCGTGATGCATTGTCCTGCTCGCGTCGGGAAGCACGACCTCTCGGAAAGGGGTTCTCGTCCATGGTCGCGCACTTAAATCTCAGAAATTTATATTCCTTAACAAGCCAAGTCCGCTGCGTATCATACGCGGCACAATGTACTGTGAGATGCTCAGGTGTTTCGCAGTAGCCACAAGCTGCGCACAACCGACTGTCAACACGACCTTGACGGTGTAATCGTTTGCGCACCAGCACAGAGCCTACATTTAGTTTTAAACTAACAGCTCTGTGGAACAACGAGGCAAGCCACAGCCAGAAACACGTGGAGGGAACCACACGTTTGTCAAGCGCTGATCCAGGTGCTGCTTTAGGAGCTGTCAGCGTCGGCGTATAAGCGTACAAGCGTTGTCCATCATACAAGAAATTTTCAGACAGTCACGATCATCACGGTTACAAGACGAAGCAAGGCGATCCGATTCTTCATTGCCCGCAATGCCCACGTGCGAAGGTACCCAGCACTGTGCAGGGACACCCCACGTGAGATAGTTTTGTTACAGGATTTTGTGATGCTGCATGAAATAGGGCTGTTTGGTCCCCTTGCGGGTGAGTCTGCTAAAGGCACCCACAAGAGTCGGTAAGGATGACGACCTTCAATGCTGGTAACCCTTCCTGCGCGTATGTGAGGGCGACATCAATCTTTGCGATAGCTCTGCGCTCTCGTACGATAATGAGTGCGGTATTTTGAACAACCACCTGATAATAGTTGAAGGGCAGAAGAAACCTGCCGGAGTGCTCAGGCCATCGCATGCGTACAGATGCCATGCTGTTAAAGAAAAATATTTGCTTGTTTGATGTGGTGTGTGTTAACGGCCACCGTGTTTACAGCATCAAGTTATGCCTGACAACACGTGTCATGTCACACAATGGCAGTGAAGGAGGGAGAGAGAGAGAGACAACAAAAACAACAAAACGCGAACTTCGAACGTACACATGGAAGAAGAAAAAAAAAACGTAACAAAAGTTTGCTTTCCAGTCTTGATTGTAACAGACATGCTTAGCAGGAACAAAAAAAAAATGCCATGAAGTGCTGGCAAAGAGCAGTTCGAAATACGCACGGGGAGGCAAGAATGTGTCGGCCGGCTTGCGTCCCTTTGTGTCATCGGGCGTTGACGAAACGTCAAGAAATCGTCGCACGCCGAGCGACGGAAGACGAGTTCGCGTCGCCACGTACGACGCCACGCTCGGAGCGCTGTCGAGCAGCGAGTCGCGTTGGTCCGCGACAAAGCACGTCGCGAAGGAATTTCGTTTGGACAACATCACGGGGCTCTGCCGAATCGACTGGGCCCCACGCATACCGAAAGCGCTTATAGGTAAGCGCTGCGGGTCTGCGGTAAAAAGCATGCCTTGCCGACGGGAAGGTGTATTCCACGAGTGATTGACCGCGTACGGCTTTTGACTGTTGTCGCACCGCGCGCCACGATCTCGTGATCCGGCGGCGTAGCTTAGGAAACATTGATCGAATCTCCTTGACACCTAGGGGGTAACAATGTGAAAAATGAGAGAGTGTTTCGTGTCCCCACTCTCCTTAACGTTCAGGTCTTTAAGATGTGTACCAGTGCAGAATCAGATTGAGGAATATACACTCATTGAAAGTCTGAAATCGTGTAGCGTTTATAAATACTCTCGTTATAAAACGCGAGTACTACGGGTGTTCGATCCAATTCAATTCTTTATTTGCTGGCATCAGATACAAAAAAAAACACAGAACTGACATGTTCGCGATATGTTCTTGGGGAACTCCAGGCAACGTATGTACCGCACTGTTGAGCTATACATGCTGGGTGTTGACGCTGGTTACGGTTCAGAGGAGATCAACTAGGCCATGTCTGACTTATACAGTGAATGAAAAATAGACATTAGAAGACAAGACGAAAAAAAAAAAGCCTTAACGTGGCCCACGAGAAAGTTCACTCATGTCAAAAAGTACAGCATTGGTAAACAAACATAACGCAAGCAAGTAAGCTAAAAAAAATACTGCACGTTGAAGCAGTGAATCAGTTTTTTATTGAAGTCTTTCAGGGTTGACAGAATATATAAATATGTACATTTATCAGCGAAAAAAAAACGTGTGCTAAATTAGTATACAGAGGCTCATTCGTTCCATTATTCAACGAAACCTTTTTCTTTAAATTTTCTAGCCTTTTATTCAATCATAGATTACGACGAAGCTATCTGTAGTTACAGCGTCCTATCACAACTTTTGTCATTGATAGTATATATAATCGTTCACTAATTATTTTTTGCTTCAGTAAGAACCATTGCCTCCTATTTATTTCATCAATTTTAACTGCCTCTTGAGCCCCTCTCGTGCTTCTGCAAATAATAATAATAATAATAATAATAATAATAATAATAATAATAATAATAATAATAATAATAATAATAATAATAATAATGCAGACTTCAGACTGAAAAAAGTTTGCCAGTTCTGGTTACTTTTGAAAACGACCCCTATTCGGCAGCGTTCATGTCGCACGAATGGGTGCACGCACGTTTAACTTCAATACTTGCCTGAAAATATGAGATAAACCTGCCCGCAATATCTTCTCAGGATGCTGTTGTCGGCATCAATGTCGCGGTGCCTGTCGAATACAAATCATACACATTTGTTTTGCCTTATATATAATTCAGCGAATAGGCTCTACACGTCAGCCTGAACCACACTGTAGCATGAAGTTCTTTGATTCTAGAAAATATGAAAAATAATTTTGACGCCTTCTCGGTCATTTCGGCATTTTTTTTTCTTGCTGTACCGACCGTAAGCGTATAGGAACTGGAGTTCTCCAGCAACTGGCGAAACGAAAGCACAGGAAAATGGGCATGGCCTCTTTGGGCACATACTAAGACAGTACATGATCTCGTACAATTGCATGAGTATCTGTTCGCCTGCACACACGATGAACGAAACACTTATCATTTGGTACACTTGCGTCTTTCTCACAACTATATGCACTACAGTATCAACCTTCGATGACGTCAATGAAGCGACAGTACGCACCACCGCGCTCAAAGGGGAGGGACGCAGGAGCCTGCGCGCCGTAATCATCCAAAACCGGTGCCTGCTCGCGCTTCTCCCGAACGCTTCGCTGCCCTCACGAGCTTTTTTTCCTTGTTTGCTCTTGAAACGTGGCGGAGGGAAGGGGAGATTAAGCCTCCTCTGTAGTGGGGCCTCCCCGGCCTGCAGACGCGTGGCGCCGATAGATGAGTCATCCGTCGATGCAACTCGTGATGTAAAAGAGCCGAATCCCCCCACTAGGCGAACCACTTGGTGGCATGTGTTCCGTCATGCTTCGATCACATGGTCCCTATCGTCATGGCGGTGCCCTGTGCAGGATTCACCAGTAATATGTGGAGGGGGAGAGGGGGAGCAGAGTTGCATTGCAGCTTCCCCGTTGGTCAAGTCCCACACACTTGTTTCACAGATGGGATGAAAAAAAAAGCGAAAACGAAGCTAGAATGTGTTTCTCGCAATGTCCTGCCCTTGGTTTTCTAGGCGCAGGTCGCAGGTTCAAATCCCGGCTGCGGCGGCTGCATTTCCGATGGAGGCGGAAATGTTGTAGGCCCGTGTGCTCAGATTTGGGTGCACGTTAAAGAACCCCAGGTGGTCCAAATTTCCGGAGCCCTCCACTACGGCGTCTCTCATAATCATATAGTGGTTTTGGGACGTTAAACCCCACAAATCAATCAATCAATTGGTTTTCCAGGAGTAAAAATGGAAAGTCAACAGCTCTTGGAATTCAAACATTAAGAGCCTTCGGTCAGCATTATACTATAAAAAAAAAACCTGCTTGGTCATAAGTCTGCTATCTAAACAATGGTGCGACAGGCCCTGCTGACTAAAAACATAAGGCAGCTGCCCCCCCCCCCCATCCCTCTTTCTCACTGCCTGATCACTAATCACCGGAAAAATCTACAAACTTCGACCGCTGGTTCTACCAGAGCGTTTCGAAAGCACCGCGTGTCACTCGATGAGCTCATTTGAAGTAAACGCGACAAATGAGCTGGAAGTCTCTCGATTCAGGTTTCGCGTTGCCTGGTCAATGCAACGGCTGTCATGTTAAGCTTCGGCTCACCTGTCGCTGCAAGAGAAATGTAATGCTAACTACGCTTACGCGTCACAACGCGTCAGCGCATGGCGTGCCCTCTCCCTCTGCGCGACCTCTCCGTCCGCGGTAACGCGACACGACGTCGAGTCTACACGCCACGCTGTGACGCGCTGTAAAGCGTACGTGTAGTCAGTGCTTAGCTCTAACGTGATTTTTTGAAGAAAAAAAATAATAAAAGACGTCTACTACTACTGTAGTAGTAGACAACCTTATTCCAGTTTTCGTAATATTAATTTACGACTCGTCAGAGAAAATATTGTTCATGAAAATTTTTGAACGAGACGTACGTTGAAGCTATGCACTGATGCCTTTATTTTAGACCGTTTTATATTTCACCGGCCAGGAAAAAATCCCAATTCCGATTCCCTTTTCAGCTGTGATCAGGGGCTATGAACTAATAGAACAAGAAATGAATGCAATGTGCCCCATTTAGGCAAGAAAATTTGCCAATGCCTCAGAATTGCACTTATCCTGGACTGTGTAATAAATAGCCACTACACGTTTCCTCTCAATTTGTGTGTATTTCCACGATTTTTCTCTACGCAGTAAAGAAAGGGAAAAACAAAACGTTTCGATTTCTTCTTCGTTAAACTGCTGTAAAACTGCACGCAAACCCGTTTTAACGCACAAATAAGTGTAAGACTAACAATTATTTATTCGCACCACGTATAAACCCTTGACGCCCAACGTAGCAAAGAATGTTGACGCAATAGACCGATAGTTAGCAACAAGCCACGTGGATCAAAGTAACAGTCGCTAACTACTCTTTGTATTTCAGAGTGGAAGAAACGAAGAGAAACAGCAGGGAACTTATCCAAGCAAGGGCTCGGTTGGCTGCCCTGCACGTGGGGCATTACCGCAAAAACAAAACGGGGAACAGCAGCGACAGCACTGCTGGTACGTCCTGTCACCAACAGTGTCAACGTTCAAAACCTGACATGCCCGCCAGAACTGTCGAAGGACGTGTCAGTTTTATTATATATACGTTTTTTGTCTCGGTTTCAAGGGCTCGAGTCACGGTTAACTGGAGGCGCCGAAACAAGGCATTCGTAGCTGTCCATTGCGGTAAAGAAACAATGCAGTTATTTTTTTTTAAATAATTGTATCGAAAGAGAGGTTCGTGCCAATGCAGTGCAGTTATATACTTGCAAACCAACGCCCAGCCTCTCAGATACTGTTGTTATGTACAGTGAATGCTGTTGAACAAGTGATCAGCATACACCAAAGTGCAGCGGTCACACTTGCATCACAGTCACGTGAAAGCTTTGCGAAGATCTCGCATAGCAAGCACTGCAGGTACGTGTAGGCACCTTTACGTCTTTCGGCGTGCATCTGCGCGATAAACTTGCGTATCAAGAAGGGACGGATCAAGATCGCGTGAAGCATAAATAAAAGAATTGTGGGTTTGAAAGTTCGACAACACCGATATAACCACAAAGCACGTCACAACGGGGGGGGAGGGGGGGGAGTTGTTTTGATCACACACAAATAAAGATACAGAGAGAGAAAAGGACACGGGAAGAGAGAGAGGCACACCCAAAAAGGCGGAGTTAAACCTCGCACGGCTCTAGAAGGGAACAAAAAAATTTCTGGCTACGCCTCTGCAGCTAGGGTACTTTGAGGTGAATAGTGTGTTTTCCAGTGCTACCTCCATGGCTTGAAATTGAATTTGCGCTTTCACACTTTGTTTGTTGGCGTTTAACGTACCAATACGACGATATGAGTTCTTTCCCGCTGGAGTTCTTTAACGTACACCTAAATCTAGTTACACGGGACTTCAGCATTTTAACCTCCATCGAAAATGCGCCCGGTATGCAATACCGTGACCTGCGGGTCAGCAGAGCACTCTCGTACTTTATAGCGCAACACCTCATGCAGCCACGACCGAAAAACCACGGCGGGTAGTCGAGGCGTATTGAAAGCTGATCTCACTTACACCTACTGCGAAGTTACTCGCGATCTAGAGTGTGTTGTGACCGCTACGCTTCTCGAACAGGAAACAGAAGGAAATAATTTCCCCTCTGCCGTGTGCCTTGGCTAGTGACGTAAATGGCGCTTAGGCCAGCGTGCACCGGCAGGAAAAAATGAGGCGGGAGCGAACTTGGTAAAAACAATAATAATTGTTTCCTTCTGCTGCTATAGTGACATTCGTTGTTTTTAACTTTTTATGAGCATGGTAGACGTATAACATAATTCAGTGACAGCCACTGAATGAAGTTGTGTTACAATCAATAACGATTGTACAATTACTACCAGAACGACATTATTTAAATCTCGACCGCCCGTATTTGTGGCTGACTATTGACTGATATTACACACGTATGTATATAGCTTTGTTCTCGCAGTTCGGGTTATGCGATTGCATTGTTTTGTTGTAGCCTTGGCTTTTAGGGGTTTGATAAACAGCCGTGTCTGCCCTGTTTCTTTCTCGAAAGTCCCCGAGCTTACATTTTACTTGTAATCGATTAAATGATGACTGATTTATGCTACTAAGTTCAGTTCGCCAGGTCACGAGCCTGTTATATCGAGTAACAGGAGTCCTAATTCGTTACAGAAACTTCATGAAGACCCACCCTCACACTATAGTGCGCGTAATGCGGAGTAAATCTATGTGAACTTAAGCCCGAGGCGAAAATTTGTATGGTTATATTATTAAGGCTATAAACAAAAGCTTGATTGATACGGAGGGATGAACATCCCAAAACGACCATATGAGTAGAGGACTCCGAAAATTTCGACCACCTGGGATTCTTTAACGTGCACCCAAATCTGAGCACACGGGCCCTATAAACGAAAGCTAAATCGCCCATCGGTATTCCAATCAAGAGGCTTGGGATCATAAGACAGTCATGTAGCCTCTTAAAAACACACACAGAGAAGTAGATTTTCTCAAAACTGTTTGCGACATGAGTGGAGACGTGATAACGATCACTGCAGCACCCCCTCCACCCCCCTCACCAAGTCTGCAATAAGAGGGGCTCCTCAATGAAGAAAAAAAGGAGAATGGAGCAATGACGTACAGTCGCCCAAATATCATGCACGAGTGGCAGTTTTTTTCTTTGTGTCTTCACGTTTTGGCCTAATCAAGTTCCAAAAATGGTGAGGAAGTGCATGCCTACAAAGCAGACTGCCAATATTTTGCAACTAAATTTAGGTTCACGTCAAAGAGCCCCAGGTGGTCGAAATTTTAGGAGCCCTCCACTACGGCGTTTCTCAAAATCATATCGTGGTTTTGAGAGGTTAAATCAAGGATATGATTATTATAACTTTTTGCAACTTCGTTCCATCATATGGCGCTGACAGACCGAAAAGGGGTCGCTGCGCATGCTACAGTTAAAGCTCCGGGCGGCAGTAACCGTTACAAATGCCTGCTGTAGTCTCTCGGGATGAAGGGGACCGGTAAACAGATCTTCGATTGCATGGATTGCCATTATCGACAAAAAAAAACAAAAAAAACACGCGTAGCTATAAACGTGTGAATGAAAGAAAAGCACGTGAGAGGTTCTACTGTGTAAACGTATAGGGCAGAATGAGCGCCCCTCCCGCTATGAACAATTGTTCCCCCCTTCTCCTGAGTGCACGCATATCATCAAGAGTTTGTTTGTCGTGCTTCCAATCGCACTTAGATCAGTGCTGAATGAAGGTGACGCGCACTATAGTACACGTTATTTCTAGCGAAAATGACTACGCGTTCGCTGTCATCCATTGCTCAGGACACATGCAGTTTCGTTTTAAACTTTGTCCGAGATTAGCAACTTTTATTTTATAATTGCCTAAATATGTAAATGAACTTAAACAATTCAAAATCATTTAGTCTTGCATGCGTAACATCAATTGAACTTCAGTGTTCGAGGAAGGGTTTTCTATCGTCTACGAACGCGAGGAAATCCCGGTACACGACATGACTTCGCTGTAAACCATCGAACTCATTACCATCTGGCGGGAAGAGCAATGTCAATGCGAATTCGCATTATAATTCGCGTTGCAACTGTGAATTTATTGCGGATGCAATAAACTTGCCCTTGATTTAAACATCACACGAACCGAAGTATTAGACTGTCTATGTCGGTGCTCACTACAGACGCACTCTTTTGGCAGCTCAAGCAGTCGAGTGCGAAGGCACCCATTTCTGTTAGGTGCGGTTGACAAAGAATTTATAAGGAAGGAAGGAAGGAAAACAGGGGGGAAAGAACGGCAGGGAGGTTAACCAGCCTATAGGCAGCCGATTTGCTACCCTGCGCATGGGAGAGGGATGGGGGAGATGAAAGATAGAGAGCAGAGAGGGAAGAGAGAAACACAGCACATTCGGCAGCACACGCGCGCACACTCAGTCATAGTCCAGTCTTGTCTTTCGCGGTGTGTGACGTTGCTGTTACAGTCGCTTGTTCAAGTCCGTGTCACGTAGGAATTTCAACAGAGCTTTCGTCGCCTTCTGTTAAATTTATAAGGAGATTGTTAGGTAATACGCGGTTTACATTGTTGCCTCGTTGATCCTTTCATGTATATTTAATTGATAGGACAGGGTCAAAAAAGACGCAGAGGGCGTCACTCTCGTTCACAACGCTCGAGCAGTGTGCATTGGCACAAGGATAGTGACACGAGTATTACAAACTGACATAATTTGACACCGCACTAAGTTTTACAAACCGATCGTGTCGTATTGTAGGCGTCGCATATTGTTCCCATATAATTTCTTGTCAATTGGTACAGTGGATTGGTAAAAAAAATATATATCTAGCGAAGCTTAGGCATACCGAAGTACCTGATCGTTCTTTCTGCGTTGGATAACCAGAGCTGACGCAGCTGCACAAGCATCGCAGGAAAGAGGGCACCGAACATTGAGCCCGTCAGATGCTGTCAAGGTTCCTTTTATTTTACTTGCTTCTTTTTTTTTCCTCAAAACTTTAGCAACAGCGCTGTAGAATAAAGCGATCCATTCTGTACGCATACAATCGTGCAACAAACACCCACCTTTCCGGTGCTCAATGTCCCGCGCTTTTCGACGTCGCCAAATGACGGTCAGTCCACGATTGTGAATGACAGGGCCCGTCGAACTCGGTCAGCGGCAACACACGTGCTTTCCCTGTCGACGCTGCTAGGCTGTGCAGCAAAAGTTGGTCCTATTCATTCAATGAATTGGAGCCACCTTGCGCATTGTACGCCAACACGCACTCCCACGCATTCTGTTTTCAGCAGCGATTTTCGAGATCAGGGAACCAGCCGGCTTCGACTGTTGGTGGAAGCAAAAGTCGGTGGTGCGATGGCGACGTGCAGGACAGGTCGTCCCGTGCCGTTCTCCTCCAGAGGGCCTCGTTCACTCTGTGGGGTTCGAACGATTGTCAAGCGGTGCGCGGTGGGGCAGACAAAAGAGACGACGCCGGAGCCGGAGCACACAGACACGGGGGAGTTCAAAAGCGTGTTCGAACGGCTTCCAACCACCCCCCTGCTTTCCCTCGCCACCCTCCCATCTGTTAAAAGACACCCTCTCCACAGCGTGCCTCTCGCTCGCAATGCACGCTCTTGCGTCCCTACACCCGGTCAGCGTGGCGTGATCCAGAGTTGCGCGAACCAGGCGTCCCGTGCATGATTTGCAGCCGCCGCTGGCTCACTTAGGCATTTTTTTTTAGAAGGTCTCGACAATTCTTGGCCATTTACTGCGAGCACAGTGACCACGAACCTTCAGACTTCTTGCAGCAATCGTAGCGCAGCGTGTGTGGCGGACGGATTGTGTAAATGGTGTGACCCATGCAGCCAAACCTCGTGCGCCGTTAACATTGAAAAAAAAAAAGTTAATCAAGGAAATCTAATAATGTGCGTTCTGTATTATTTCGTGAAAACGATGACCTATCTTGATTACCGCGACGAGGGGCGTAGCCAGGATATGGTACATCAAGCCCCCTCCCCTTTCCCCTGAAATTTTTTTTCGCCATGACATAAAAGAGAGAAAAATTATCATTTTAGGAGGTGCCGCTTTAACACCCCCCACCCACTGAAAAAAATTCGGGCTACCCCTATGATTGTGATCCTTGCTCTCCGCATTCATTTTGTTGTATCGTGTAGTGCCGAAGGTGCTATCGATAACTAACGACATATGAAAAACTCAGAAACCTGTCCTGTCACAGGCCATACTATGTCTTTTTATCGGTTGCATAGGGGCACAAGCTAATTAAGGTCACTATTCTGCGAGTTATTTCCTTACATGCCCGATGCGAAGGATGAATATTTGATTTCATCAGTGATTTGATTGATTGATTGATATGTGGGGTTTAACGTTGTTATGACCGGCGTCAGCAGGCGCCATGCTGTCACTGAGAAGCGTAGCCGGGCCGCGTTCCCACGCCTGGAACTCCAGTTTTCTCGAAACCAGCGTCCAGAGATGACAAGGGAGCGGCGCTCTTTTAATCCTCAAAGAAGTAGCCGACTCGCCGCTTGTCTATGCCCGCCAGGTATTGTCCCGGCTAGCCGGCGGATGAGACATCATGTCGCCACGAAGCTGTAAGTCGTTCCAGAGGGGACAACAAAGACAGCATATTCCTTTGAAGAAACGGCGACCGCCGCCACAAAGTGCCCTGCTAATTGAGCGGACAGATTGGCGGACCGTTTGATGTCTGCTGTCCGAAGCTTGGGACCCCTCGAACAGCGACATACACGACGAGCAAGAGCCTCTCTGGCGCCACCTTTAAGTGCAGTGATCTTGACTCGAAATTGGATGTTCACGTGCGCCGTGCCTGCTCGTACCTTGCACCGGTTGTGTGTGTGTGATTGGTGTTCCCCGCAAGAAGGAGGAGCCCGACAGGGCTTATAAGGACGCCGCCGAGTGCGGGACGTTGCTCTGGACCAAGTAAAGGTTCAACCACCACGTTCGTAGTTTGTGATGGCTCTGAACTGTGTAGCGGTTCAACCACCACGTTCGTGGTTTGCGAACTCTTAACCTCATGCTGTAAATACTTGTAAATAGTGCCATAAACCCTGTTCTGTTTTTCGCATCCTCCAACGTCCTGCTTCTTCCTTCGTCAACCGGAGGTGGGATTTCCAACAACTGGTGGCAGCGGTGGGATCGCAACAACTGGTTGGCAACGGTCGGATTCGAAGCTACAAGTGACAACAACAGTCGGCCCAAGAGAAGCAGTTGGCTCGAGACATGGATCACGTATGGGTGAGTGCTTGGCTTTTCCTTTGAGTGAACCAGGTTCTAAAAGAGGGTTAAATTTTAGAACTGGTAGTTAACTTTGCCGAAAGACTCAGTTTCGCCGTTTCGGGAAGTTATTTTGGAAGTAGCGAGCACTCAGTACGATCATGAACTTACGGGAGCTGCAGAAGCCGGACTTGTTGCTGTTGTGTGAGGAATTGGGGATCAATACAAAGGGTTTGGCACGGAAACCCATAATCATACAAGTCATTAATGATTTGGGGGCTGAGGATGAGGAGCTCAGTGAAGCATGGGACCTCATCAGTCAGAGACAGAGACAGCAGAAGGAGGAGGAAGAGAGGCGTGAACGCGAAAGGGAGCGTGAAACAAAAAGACAGCAGTCTGAGAGAGAGAAACGCCGCTTAGAAAGCGAGCGTGAAATAGAAAGACTGGAGCACGAGATTGCGATCCGCAAACGAGAACTCGAGTTGAGAAATAGGTCGGGCAGTAGTCCCCAGCAAGTGGTACCTTATCGCAACTTGAAGGCCGAGTTCTGGATGTCTAGGTACATGCAGCCATATACAGATTCAGGGGATATTGGCTTGTACTTTATGATATTTGAGCGGAAGTGCGAGGAACTGTCATTTAAACGAGACACATGGTGTCATAGGCTACTCACGGTTCTGCCTTGCGAGGCAGATGAAGCTGTTGCGCGACTCAGTGAGCAGGACGCGAACAGCTACGATGTAGTTAAGGCAGAAATGTTCAGGATATTCGGAACTTCTGTCTCTAGAAAAGAAGAGCAGCTCAGGCAAGAGTCTAAAAGAAAGCGCGAAGCAAAAAGACAAGAGTCTGAAAGCGAGGCGCGTCAAAAAGCGCTGGACGTTGAAGCACCTCATAAAGCGGGACAGGAACAGATTGCGCCAGAAAAGGGTCCGCGAATTCTCGAAGGCGTCAATCTAGAGCATGTCGAGATCGAGCCCTTGGCCAGTCTCGTGGTGGAGACAGTATCAAAAGACGGTCCTTGCGAGGATGAGGTGTGTGCCAGCAGCCCTAATGGGCGCAGTAAGGAGCTGGAAACCATCCCCATGCCTCGAGAGGACGTCTCGAGATCATCACATGCAGATAGGGTAAGCATAGTGGCTAAACACAGCGAGAGCGCGATGCTTCAGGAGTGCAGCGATGCCATCGGAGAGGGCCCAGTTAATGGTTTCATCAGGATTAACAAAGAGAATATGGCCCGGCAGTCCGTCGTGACACCGAGTATAAAATGTTTGAGCGTGGGGGAAAATGTAGCACTAGCTCCAACGAGCTTCCCAACCCCTCCGTTCCCGACGCGACATGATAATGGCATCAAGAGAAAGGGGGCAAGCAAACATCGCCGAAAACGAAAGAAGCGGATGCGCACCGCACTGTGTAAGCCTAGGGCAGATCCCACTCCATCTCGAGATAGACGAGAGGGTAGGCCGTTAATCCGTTGCAGGAAACGTCAATGGTGGCGTTCAGAAAAGCACAAGCGGCGAGCCAGGTGCAGAGGGAGGAAACGAGGTACGCCACCCAAACGAAGCACGCGGTTCGGTTTGACAACTTCGGGAAAGCGGCTTTTGCCGAAGGGTCAGAGTCGAAAGGGCAGAGTGGCTAAATACCGCGTAGGGGCGAACACAAAGGGACAGTGGCCCCAGCTTTGCCCCTGTTTCTGGCGTCACTTACAAATTCCTACGGGGAACAGGCCAAAGTGGAAAATGAGGCGTGACGGCAGGACACAGCCTAACGTCCGTGTGTTTAGTAGCCTCAGGCCTGCTGGAAAACCGCTGGGACCGCGACCCCATCGTGTGCGATTAAAGGAACCATGAGAAAAGGGGGAACGATCAGTTCGAGTAACTTTGGCACAGGCGTGTCAAATATTGTTACTCAGTGTTGCATTGGAAATGCTGATTTGAGCCACTTTAAATTTGGTAGGTTACGTGATGCGGGAGTAAAGTTTTGAAAAGGAAAACCGCCGAACTAAAGGCTGAAAATTGAAGTCCATTAATCATTTGTACGAATATACCGAGAAGGTAAAAACTAAAAAATTGTTCTGTTTTTTTTAGTGTTTCAAAGGTTTAGTTTAATATCGTATGCCTTTACTGTCATGTGGATGTGGCGTGAATTGGCATTTAGGGAAGAAGATGTTAACATAGACCAGATGATTTCGTAAAATGGTTAAGTTTGGCGCAACACTGTGCAGTTGTCGTTGCGCGTTATGAAAATTGAGAGCCATTAGTGCACAGTTTTAGCGAAACCCTGTGCATTATTGTGAGGTGCATTTGATGAGTATCGCACCTAGGATTACTTTTGTGTTGTTCACTGTGCGTTACAACGTAACGTAAGAATAAGTCGTTAGACATACTGCGAAGGATTAAGCGTTTAGTTGATAGCGCCGTGTATTTTGCAAGGCTTAAAAATGAGAGTAATTGAAGGCTCAGGAGAGCCCAGCGAGATTTACTCAGAGGCATTAGCAAAGGCAGTTTGCTTCAACCGGGCGAACATTCTAGAAAGAGGCGTTTGTCTCTGTTTTGTTGGTCTTCTTTGAAGACAATTGATCATTGATCATATGAGCGGATCATTTAAGCTTTCCCTAACCATTGAGGTAGCCCGTTAGGTCAAGGCTTAGGTTAAGCTTTCAGGAAAGCTAGATAGCTTACTGTATCAGTAGTAGACAATTATTGGTACACGTAAACAAAGACGGACGTTCGGACAAAATTAGCGCTCACTGAATCCGAGTTCCTGACTGATGCTCTCAGCGGGACAGAACCGATGAAAGTAGTCAGCGATGAAAAGAAGGAGACAGCCGTTCTATGTCAGGACGCCAGTGGTAACAAGCAAAGCTGCGCTTTACTTGAGCCAGAAATTGGGCTACAGGAGATAACGTACTGCGCTTCAGGAAAGGAGTGCGCTTGCATTGTGTAGAGCATTCATCAGTGGCAGTGTTATCTCAGGGGAGGGCTAAATTTAAAGTAGATACAGACCATTGTCCCCTTGGCTGCAAACCGTGACATCAAAGGACAGTCGCCTTGTGAGGCAGGAGCTTGATTCTTCAAAAATATCATTTTGACATTAGGTAAATAAAGGGCAAATTGAATGGAAACGTTGACGCGCTCAGCCGCTCTTTCTAAGCCATTCTGGGGTGCTCTTGATGTCACAAAATTGATATTTTAGTTTTTTTCGTGCATCTTATGTAAATTTGTAAGGTAGCACGTCTGGTTTCTCAGCTCAAGTGAGTCCTGAGAGTTTAGAGTGTGAGCTTTTTGTTAAAGCTAGTAAAGAAAATTGGTTTGCCATCCCTCTTTTGGCTTGGTTTGTTCGAAGGGGGCCGAGTGCTTGCTTGTGCATGTGGTCCGGTTTCAGAAACGGTGTCGAAGATTCGGCACTTACTCAGACCATGCCACAAGCGAAGGCCAGTTCTTGGGATTCGACTACGGACCCTTTCGTCGTCCCTGCGAGCAGCAGTGTTGACCGCTGCCCTCCGTGACTCATCTGGCGAGGGGGAAGCTGTTATGACCGGCGTCAGCAGGCGCCATGCTGTCACTGAGAAGCGTAGCCGGGCCGCGTTCCCACGCCTGGAACTCCAGTTTTCTCGAAACCAGCGTCCAGAGATGACAAGGGAGCGGCGCTCTTTTAATCCTCAAAGAAGTAGCCGACTCGCCGCTTGTCTATGCCCGCCAGGTATTGTCCCGGCTAGCCGGCGGATGAGACATCATGTCGCCACGAAGCTGTAAGTCGTTCCAGAGGGGACAACAAAGACAGCATATTCCTTTGAAGAAACGGCGACCGCCGCCACAAAGTGCCCTGCTAATTGAGCGGACAGATTGGCGGACCGTTTGATGTCTGCTGTCCGAAGCTTGGGACCCCTCGAACAGCGACATACACGACGAGCAAGAGCCTCTCTGGCGCCACCTTTAAGTGCAGTGATCTTGACTCGAAATTGGATGTTCACGTGCGCCGTGCCTGCTCGTACCTTGCACCGGTTGTGTGTGTGTGATTGGTGTTCCCCGCAAGAAGGAGGAGCCCGACAGGGCTTATAAGGACGCCGCCGAGTGCGGGACGTTGCTCTGGACCAAGTAAAGGTTCAACCACCACGTTCGTAGTTTGTGATGGCTCTGAACTGTGTAGCGGTTCAACCACCACGTTCGTGGTTTGCGAACTCTTAACCTCATGCTGTAAATACTTGTAAATAGTGCCATAAACCCTGTTCTGTTTTTCGCATCCTCCAACGTCCTGCTTCTTCCTTCGTCAACCGGAGGTGGGATTTCCAACAACTGGTGGCAGCGGTGGGATTCCCAACAACGTCCCAAAACCACTCTATGATTATGAGAGACGCCGTAGTGGAGGGCTCCGGAAATTTAGACCACCTGGGGTTCTTTAACGTGCACCCAAATCTGAGCACACGGGCCTACAACATTTCCGCCTCCATCGGAAATGCAGCCGCCGCAGCCGGGATTCGAACCCGCGCCCTGCGGGTCAGCAGCCGAGTGCCTTAGCCACTAGACCACCGCGGCGGGGCGATTTAATCAGTGAATACAAAGGCCGACATATCGTTCAAATGAGTCAATCAATTCGTCGCGCAGCCTGAGCCGCAGTCATCTGCACACTTTATAGATAATTGGCAGTTTTCCATGCAGTAACCACCATTACCCTGCTTCTCGGCATCTTTCCTTCCCCTTCCCCTGCAGGGTAGCAAACCAGATGTTTCAGTCCCACTGGAACTGCCTTTCTTTCCATCTAGTGTACCTACCTCTCGGCATATTGGGATAATGATAACAACACAATATGTCAAGCACTTCAATAGCAGGTACGCTCTCATGAACTATCTGCATTACAACTCTATAGAAAACATGATGCAGTACGTGAAACAATTCCAGAGGGACGTGTTTTTTGTTTGATGTGCGCGCGAATACGAGCAGTTTCAGACTGACAATTCATATCGCCACAGGATACCAAGAATGCTAGTGCAATACATCGCATTTCACAAATAATAAATTTATTTAATCGTGCTAAAAGATACCCTGACTAACGTACGTCAGCGATGGTCATTCATATTACCGAAATCAGCTGATGTGCCTTGATGGTAAAGGAAAAAAAACAAAACATGTACAGCAGATTTAACGAACGTCGCAGTGCTACGTGTTCTCTTGTATGACCTGCGTGTGCCTGCTACTGGGATTCATCGTTTTTATTTTTCTCGAGGGGTGGGGTCTTGAGAAGATCTGCTGTTATGTTCAGTTACTTATGGTTTGCTGCCATGTGTGGTCTCATGGCACGCCCGCGCATCCACGGCGCATGCGGGAAACATTTCGCATCTTTCAAGTGGAAACAACCTTGGGTACGGAGAGGTAGGGCCACCCAACGGCAAGCTTGTCAAGCAATGGGAGCCTTGCAAATGTGAAATGTGGACAGGAAAGCAAGTTACTTATAGTGCTTAACAAAAGATGGCAGCACTTGTCAATAAATGACCACCACCGCGAATGGGTCAACCGCGAGATTCAAATGCACAGTAAAATCTGCTGTTTGCGCAGGCTAGTTTGCCCTGTAAAACTATCAAGTTTAAGCTTTATGTGTGGTTTTCTTTGGTTTCTGCATTTCTACCTAAATCATCGGACTGAGTACTTTATTGAAACGCAAAATAATTATGTTTATTACCATATTTAAGCGCATATATTCGTAAAGATCCCAGGAGGAGCAGGAGGGCAGGAAAGAGTTAAATGCGAGAAATATGAGTAAGTGCAAGATGATAGTAATGGTGTTGATGTCAATTAACAAGTTTTAGTTAAAGGGAGTTGTCGCAGTATGCAAAGGTATAGGATGGTACTGCCTAGATCAGGGGCATAGCGAGAGGGAGGAGGGGGTTGGGTAGTGAATTTCGCTTCCCCGAAATATTTCGATTTTGCTGGTGTATATATGCAGGTTTAGCTGACTTAGGGCAGCAGCGGCAGTTCTAGTCACATGTCCCTGTGTTCTGCTTGTATTTGTGTTCTGCCTGTGTTCTGCCTGTATGTCCCTGTGTTCTGCCTGTAGTCAATGTGTGTGTGTGTGTGTGTGTGTGTGTGTGTGTGTGTGTGTGTGTGTGTGTGTGTGTGTGTGTGTGTGTGTGTGTGTGTGTGTGTGTTGTTCTTCATGTAGTACTTGAGTAAAAAAAGATTAGGACGTTGATCACTACAAAATAAAGAAAAAATGTATTGACGTTTCGGCCTTCAGAACGGGAGCCTTGCTCACCACATTAAGCGAAGGAAGCGGGCTAGGCGTTTAAATAGTCTAAAGCAAGTGACCTAAATATCATGTGTATGCGTGGGGCAGATTACCGTCCGTGTGGTTGAGCGTATTTTTTTCTTGTTTGCATTGTGTTAGATACTTCCCCACCAAACGGGTGACGGTTGAAGCTTAGACATCACTTCATGTATTGCTTTTTTTTTCGTGTGTGCTGTCCAAATTGACATATTTTTTTGTGATCACTTTTTCACCTCTTTCTTATGAATACGTCACTATGCTTTCATTCATTTTCACCTTTCATATTGTTTTGAGTATATTATAAAACTTGGTTTGGTACAGCTTTTTCGAAGTGTCATTATAGAATGGTTACTTTTTTGGACCCAAGTTAGCCTATTGCAATGGGTCCACACAGTGTTCGAAGGCTTTGTGTAAGGAAGTTATTATCATTACAAAAAAATCACAGCATATCCACGGAGTGAACGATGATGAGAGGGACGAAGTTTCCATCCATCCGTCTGTGCGTCTATCAAAGCGTACGCGTCAGTCCGTCCGTGCCTCTGTCCGTCCTTCTGGAGGCACGGGCGGACGGTTGTAAGCACGGACGGACAGAGAGACGGATGGACGCGCTGAGGACTCACGGATGAACAGACGAGCGAATGGCTGCACGGACGGACGCACGGACGGACGGAAGCACGGATGCGTGGACGGGCGGACGGATGCATGGGCGGACAGACGCACGAATGGACGGATGTGCGGACGCTTCACCCCAATCATCATCACTCACTCCGGGGATATGCTGTAAAAACCACTAACGCCATCTAGTTGTATTGTTCCCAAGGACATGTACACACAACGCCATCTAATGAGCAACTCACAAATGAAGGTGGCTGCATTACGACCACAGATGAAAGAACGACCCACGGCCTAGGGAGCTTCTCCCCTAAAATAAGTACAGTTCAATTCAAGTACCTTTCTCTTTCTCTCACAAACGCCGCAACTTATGGCTTTTGATTTCCACCAATGACATTCGTTCATGAAAGGCAAATTACACATTCCTCATGTCAACACGAGATTGGACGTGTTGACATAGTCTAGCCCAACAAATACTCTATAGCCCAACACGTTGGTTGGGCTAGACTATTTGATTGAGGTCTATGAAAAGTGAGTAAGCTCGACTGTAACGTATCAGATATAACGAACAAGCGATCAATGCTTCATAAACTACACGTGCCTTTTTCCTCTAACCCCCACTTTATTATTCTATATTATAAGACTCATGACAATAAACACAAGCTTTTACTGCTGTACTGACACGTGTGCGTGTTCGTTTCATCAACAGTGGCTCGGTCGATACACGGTGTCAGAAGTGGGTACCTGAAGCCTTGTATGCTATAGACAATGAAGAGAAGCACGTGACAACTGACTACACCACCAGCGGCAAGAGAATACCAAGGGCATGGTGTATCAACCTACTGGCTCTTCTGGGTCACGTGAGCAACAGGAAAAGAACGTGGATTGGTTGGACCTCTTCACAGGCAAAAGTCACATTTTATTATTTTTTGTGTGTGTGTGCAGCCACAGAGGGTACTGAAAAACCGAGGTCAAATGCAGGAAAGACGGCTGTTTTATTAAGCGGGACTTGTGACGAGGCTCTCAAAGTCTACAACAGCGTATACTTTCCGTGAAGGCGAAGACAAGCAGGACTGGCCAGGTGGGACTGACATGGTTATAGCTATAAGTGTGAGGAATACTACGTCGAGCAAGAGAACATAATTCATAAGCATTACGTTTTCCGGTATCGTCTCCAGGGCAAAGCTGAACCGTTCGAACAGTTCCTCCGCGCTGAAGAAGCAAACGCAGTTTCGTAAACGCCATGGACGACACGGTGCGCGACCAAATTGTATTTAGTAGTTATTCGCTGAAGCTCAGAGAAGTCATTACGTTGGACAAAGCCATTGCTTTATGCAAGGCGGCGGAAACGTCAGCACGAGAGAATTTTCGTGGAATACAGGCGGAAAACTTTACGTCCTTGCAGATTCATCGAGCTGAAGCTTCAACTGCTCCCGCTGCAGCCCGTCACACGCCGCACAACGCTGCCCACCCAAACGTTGGCTCAGAAAACCTTGTCACTCGTGCGAGGGGCGCAACCATTTTGTCTCATGCTGCCAATCAAGCGGTGCCATCTGCAAGGCCGAGAAGCGGACGCCAGACCAAAACGACGACTTTGATGTTTTAGACGTCACCATCGGAAATATTAGCAGTGAGTGGGACTGGATTATGAAAGCAAATATTGCAGGCAAAGAAATCAACTTCAAGATTGGCACAGGGTCACAAGCAAATTTGATGCCACTGTCACTTACCCGGAGGATTCAAGCCTGTTCTTTGAAAGCAAGTTGAAAGCAAGTTGAAAGCAAAAGAGCAGTTGGCACTGACTCTGTAGCAATGTACCAAATTGGACTAGTTGAAACATAGTCATGACAGTCAGCGGTTTATGTAGAATCTCGCCCATCGTGCTCGTCCACGCCAGTGCCAAGTTGTCTGCAGCCACCTCTGAAACACATTCCGCCCGTTATGCCACAACGGAGGTCGCTGCGTCAAACCAGTCTTTTGGAACGTCTGTGATATGGTGGAAACTTCCAGCAGATAAGTCAGTGGCATTGAATCGGATGGACATGTATCGTATCACACCTAAGAGCATAAGCTATCGATGTTTGTTGTACTACACATGTATTTTTGTGCTCTCTAATAATACTCCTTTCCCTTGTACTGGTATAAAATACTGACGGCAATAAACAGAGGCATTCACCGCTGTCCGGACGTGCGTGCTGCTTTCATCAATCATATTCCAATCGATACAGCTACGAGACAAGGAATGTTTTTTATACGTCTTTGTCTAGATGCGCTTACTCACTCTTCATGCATCCTATCAATAGTTGGAAGAATTCACCCCCTGGCCAAGTGGGAATTCTACGGCTAAGTCTATTGGCCGTAGCTCGGTAGACCTGTCCGAGCTGGTCCGTTGAGCCGAATCGGGACAGCGCTGCCTCATACGGCAGTTTGATGGGAAGTCTGATCGGCGTGCACAGGCGTAGCTAGAGAGTGGAGTAGGCCACCCGCCCCTCTACCCTGTCTGTAAATCTGAATTTTGAATGGGTGTGTGCATAATGTATATACATGCACAAACAAGCGCACGTCCATAAAGGGTGGCTGCACTCATCCACCCTTCAAAAAAATAAAGGCTTCTGGCTACGCCTTTATTGGTATGTGTTTGCGTGTGACTATACCACCGAAGTAAAATGTTGCTATTTCCTCGTAGCCTGACAATTTATCAGAATACCGGGTGTCTCTATGCAGATTCGAGTGCGTATATATTCTCACGTCTGACAGCGGCGGCTTTTGCAGTTTTCGTTTCTTGGTTCACAGACGTGTTCGAACAGTCACCGCAGTCATAATGCCTAACCTTTCACAAGTGTATGGCAGTAGAAACGTATACCAACCAAGCGCCTATAGAAAATGCCCATAAATTTATTTTTGCGGTACATCCGACAATACAAAACTGCAACTTTTAAAAGGTACGGTTCGGTGAACAGAGAGGATGTGTAAAGCTGTCTCGCCGTTATAAGGCACAATATACAATCTTCTGACAAAGATGACTTGACGCAAGTGCGTGGGTCTCTCATCGAGATGTGAACATAACCACGATAAATGCACGACAAGAATCTTCATACATGTTGAACCTACTGCAAGCGAGCGCCGCTGGAAGCAGATCTCCACAGAAGTAGCGGTGTGCTTGCCTACAGAGCTAAATCAAATCGGAGCTTGTACACTTTTATAACACTGGTAAGTCTTTACGCTTCTGTGAGAAGCGCTGCATTTGCGTGCAGAGCTATAGCGAATCAGAGCTTGTACACTTTTATGAGACTGGTATTTACGCTGCTGTGATAGACGACGTATACGTGCTAGCGAAGTACCAAATTGTATATTTCTGTGAGCAAGAATGGTCTGTGGAAATCATGAGACTTTGATCGTTTTGGATGAGTGAACATTATATGTGATTGAGCACAGAAAATCGGTGGTAATAAACCGGTGCATGCATGACAACAATGAACTAGCTCATCGTCAGTAGCATAAGAATAGGTTGCAAAAACAACAGCGTTTACGTCTGCTACAGTATTCTGGTGGTCGGGCAGTGTCCTTGCTTTACGATTTGCGACATCGAAAAGACAAAGCCCAACTATATATGATTGAAATGACAGGTACAGTAACTTTGAGCAACATCAACGCAGAAAATGCATTATTAAACACGAGAACAGCACCGTTGGTCAAGGATAGATGTTTGACAAGCAACAATTCTTATTACATAGATCAACGCCAAACTGCATATAGGTTCATTGTGTGAACCGGCACAATCAGAGCACAGCAGCATCGATATATGCGCAGACAGTTATAATGTACATATGAGACGGAAAACGGTTCATCATTCAATGCCCTTGGCATGTTTTCATTATTGAACTGTTAACGACAGTCATGTTTTTGGTAGCCATACATCTTTTGACCATCGGAAATGAACGAACAACGAACGATAGTCGTTCAATATAGTAAGGTTCAATATCAGTGAGTGGAACCTTCGCGAGATGGCACGCAAGTACGCATCAAGCCCTGACGTCGACACAACCATCACACAGAAGCGCACACACGCGGTAAGTGAAAATTCCGTGTCCGTTTCCTCTGCGTAGTTAACACCGAAGATACATTCCTTTTTTTTTCACAGCACGAAACCACGCAGGTCACGCGAGTGTGGAAGTCACGAGTGTTAAAGACACAGTCACTATGACGAGGCGTCGAACCGGCGAGCAACTTGATGCAAGGCCTGCACAACAGCACACTGTCCCTGCTGATGGTCCTAGCACCGGTTATGACCCTGTATATGATCCGTTGCATATGCAGTTCAGCGTTAGAGCGGTGGGGCTCCGCCTCGTCACACAAGTTTCTCACAAAGACGACGCACCGCCTGGGGCACCCAATGCTTGTGACGAAAGAGCGTCGCATGGTATTCAGTCACAGGACACAAGGAATGTCACACTCCAGTATTGCAGGTGTTTCTCAAGCCACAATGTTCGAGCGTACCGTTACGGAATCTTGCGGCTGAGTACACCGTGCACAGCGTACACGCGCTAGACAGCAGTGGAGTGCAAGAGAAGGGCGTCGGCCTCGGGTGCGTCTTGAGCAAGCGCTGCCGGAACAGCGCCGTTCTTGAGAAGACCATTGCTGTTGTCCCGAGTGGGGAGGAAGCTGCCGCCATCGAGGTAGATGGACACCTTGTCCCTGGGAGCCTTGGATGGCTCGGAGACGACACGCCGGCGACTTCGACGGGACCTGCATTAGAGCGTGTGCGTTGCCTCGATGACGCTCTCTACACAATGCTCAGAGAAGTCACAAGCTCGTTACTGCAGCACCAGATTCGGTGACAGCCGACTGCACACACTTATGTATGTGATTCGTCTGTTTCCTTCTTACATTGCTATAAATGTCCAAGCCATCTTTCTCGTTGCGTATGTTCAGAGGAAGACAGATGCTAGATCGATGGGGCAAAAAATCAGAACAGGCAATGTGTGCCAGCGTTTTGAGAGGAGTAATTAATTCTTTTCCTTAAAGGGTACACTATGGCATTCCACCTAGACTTCGTACAGCTGTTATATCACTGCAGTATGGTCATAAAATGACTACATGAATATTTCAGGATTAACGTAAACTTGCCGCCGCTGCACGTGCAGTATTCGCATCCGTTTGCCGAGATTGCTGTTGACAAATGATTTATGGACAGAGTGCACAATATTTTAAACTTTACTCATGCATAAATGGCTGCGTCGCATGAATGAACGTGGTTTAGGAGTATCGACGACCTATACTGAGACGCGGGATGTTGTGCTGTGGTGTTACGCATGCAATTGCGGAGCTATCAAAGGCAGTTAAGGCAGTTACAATGGCCACCGAAGTGTAAATAAAAATTAACTGGATTTGATTTCTATATAGGCTTAATAGGATATAAGGATGCTAGAAAATGTGTGTGACAAAGTGAGATCATCACGTCCAGTTCTGAAGCATACCATGTGCCAAGTATAAAGGCTAGTCTTTGCCAGAAAAAAAAAATCCGGCAAATCACATGTGCTATAGGAGCAGACGCGATGCGTAGCACCCAGCGAAGAGCTGCACACATAGCTTTGTCTCTCTTTTAGGCAAATGAAGTCATTCACACAGTCATGACACCTATTTCAATACACAGAGCACGTTTGTCATGCACACGCGCATGTACAATTTTGTATATACCATGCTCATAAAACGTATACTGTAGTATAGAAAACACGTGCCCTGCCATATATGTTCGTAACGTACTCATGTCATACGATTTCATATATATTCAGCAAACCAAACGGCTGGAAACGCCTCAAGAATGTAATGTTTGCTAATGTAGGCAGCAATGCAACACTCAAACTGTTATGCGGAACTCATAAAGTTGTGATTTCTGAAACGAACAAGTGAAACATTTCGATTATAGGTACTACTCTGAAGACGCTAGAGCCTGAGATAACAACTTACCAGAATAGTTTCTTCTAAATCCAAACAGTATTTCTTCTCCAGTTCAAATGATTGACAAGTGAGCTGTTCGAGCTTAGTTTCTATACAATCCTTTGCAAACATAGAAGCTGAACTCACCTGAGAACGGAGATAAAGGAAACCAGCAGCAGGATGATGGAGGCCACCAGAAGAAATATGGCAGTGCACCGAACTAGTATCGGAGCCAGCACAGCCACCTTTATCCTGGTTAAAGTGTGCTCCTGTGCCTCGGCCACCTACGGGACGACACCAGACCGTGACTGATCCTCTATACTATAGGCTCGCAAATACACACAGACACCACAGGAAGAACATTCCTACCGAACCATTACCATCATCATAATAAATACAATCAATTTTAAGGTCGCTGCATGGCAAAGGCCCCTTTACAGATATCTCCAAATTTCCCTGAAGTGAAACTACTGAGAGCGCGCTCCCGTTAGTTCGGCAAATTTTCTGCTGTCTCTGGCAGCGTAATGCTTGAAGGGACACTCATATGGAGCTTAGATTGATAAATTCTGCCCTGAAACTCTAACGTCTAGTTTATCATACTAGATTTAAGAACAGTATAAAATCAAGGTCAAAAAGTGTGCGTGTGCGCGCGCGCGCGTGCGTGCGTGTGTGTGTGTGTGCGTGCGTGTGTGTGTGTTCTTGTGTGTGCGTGTGCGTGTGTGCATGTGTGTGCGTGTGTGTGCGTGTGCGTGCGTGCGTGTGCGTGCGTGTGCGTGTGCGCGTGTGTGCTTGTGCGTGCTTGTGCGTGCGTGTGCGTGTGCGTGGGCGCGCGCGCGCGCGCGTGTGTGTGTGCGTGTGTGCGTGCGCGTGTGTGTGCGTGCGCGTGTGCGTGCGCGTGTGTGTGCGTGCGCGTGTGCGTGCGCGTGCGCGCGTGTGTGTTTTCAACTTCGTGGCAATATCTCCGCGCTTGACATCTTAGATTTCCAACAGAATTGTTCGCATTTATTGCGGCATCAGTTACAAAAATTTCCTGGCATTTATGGCCCTATCAAAGGTCAACGCACTTCCTTTTCGTCAATTAGGAACGATGTAAGTCCTATAGTAGACGCCGTTAAAATCTACGTCACGGCGATTTATGCGGAAACTTCAAGGTGGCGTCGCTGCATTTTTTTTCTGCACGTTATCTCGCTTACCGATCGTCCTAACGCGTAAAGCGTGACAACTTCGTTGTTGTGAAAGAGTAATCTACCAATAAGACAAAATCAGTTGTCCTCTTTGGTGACCCTTTGAAATGAAATCCATTATGTTGTATAAATGAGATTACCACTCAGCTGTAATGAAGTAGATGCTCCTATAAAACATAAGGCTTCTCTTGATCTTGAGCATAATCAATCCGCGCTAGATTATACAGCACTCGCTTCTCGATCGACCATGCATGGTATACATCCAGATGCTTCCACAGTTCGTGGAACTGGACCTATATGTGAATTAGTGCTTACGGCAAGCTCAGGATACGACAGTTTGAAGTGGTGTAGTATGAGGCCTTTTCCTTCTTTTTCGTCTAAAGAACCTGTTTTTTTTTACTTTTGGTACTATGTTGCGCACGCATTGCCACGCACCAATTGATATGCACTGCTTGCTGTTTTACAGTGAACTTTCTTATATGTACTCACCACTTCTTGCCAAAACAGCGGAAGGATCGTGTATCCTAGATCAGATGAAGACCTTCAAATGCGAAAAAGGAAGAAAAAAAAGTCGAGTGTGCACATTAGAACTCACTACAGAATAAAATTTTCGTTCTAGAAAGATCTTGTACGGAGAGCGACTTGCATAACTATACGGGAATCAACGTTATACCTCCAACATGCCTCATGAAGAAATTATTTCCCGGTAGGAATATAAAACCGAGGTCCTTTAAGTCACTTCACTTCAGTGAATTAAACGTATACGAACCGCGAAACAGAAGTAGCAGGAGTAAAAAGTTGAGATATATAAAGTGGAAACATTGCAAGATTAGAGGAGCTGCTGTTAAACTTATGGTAGAAGAATATTTATTGGCCCGTTTTGTAGTAGCGTACAAACACTGGTCGAACTCATTTCTCGTACGCGCTTCATTCTAGAGTCGCAGAGCAGAGCAAGTCGCCCACCTAAACACGTTAGAAATCATGAAAAACGCGTCAGCGTCATGAAAACACTAATTGCGTACACGCGCGAAGTATTCACAGAAGTTTTTGCGAGCCGTTTGGCGCCCTCTATTGCGAAGCCAAAAACAATTAAAACAACAAAAGAAAAAAAGTGGGAGGGGGAATAAAAGTATGATGCATGGTCGCACTGCATTCCTGTAACAACGAAAGAATTAATGTAGCCAAGGTGTTCATGAGCCCACCAAACATGACATAGTTATGCGCTTTAAAACGCGTGATAATGGCACACTAAAAATTACTATGACCACGAGACTATTCGTCACCACCAACCTCATCACGAGCTTGCAAGCTGTAACTTTCGGAATAATTCGTGTAATAACAATCGATTGATTGATTGATTGATTGATTGATTGATTGATTGATTGATTGATTGATTGCTGTGTGGAGGTTAACGTCCCAAAACCACTATGTGGTTATGAGAGACGCCGTAGTGGAGGGCTCTGGCGATTTCGACCACCTGGGGTTCTTTAACGTGCAAACAAATCTGAGCACACGGGCCTACAGCATTTTCGCCTCCTTTGAAAGTGCAACCGCCGCAGCCAGGATTCGATCCCGCGACCTGCCGGTCAGCAGTCGAGTACCTTAGCCACTAGATCACCGCGGCGGGGCCAATAGCAATCAGCGCCGTTCGTTGATTTTCGCAATATAACGTACAAATATGTCGACGTAATGTTTAGGTTCGTACAGATGAATATTCTGCTGAGCAAGAAGGAGGTCTCACCGGAAGCCTGGAACGTCCTTCATTAATACATTCAGCTGCAGACGAACTCTGCCGGAAATCGACGCTCCCGTGGTCTAAACAGAAATGAGAAAAGGTCAGTAAGCATGCGTATAATATCGGTAGAGGTGTACAACAAATGTGGCTATGTTAACTCAAGACGATGACGTCTTCATTATCAGCAGGGAATAATAATAATAATAATAATAATAATAATAATAATAATAATAATAATAATAATAATAATAATAATAATAATAATAATAATAATAATAATAATAATAATAATAATAATAATAATAATACAAAAAAATAAATGTATGCTGTAATTGACGCATTCGCACGAGGTCGTGGCTAGTATACCTAATTGACAAGTTATGCCAGCCTCATCCTCCACCGGTCGCCTGATACCGTGGATGGCGTAGACGTACCACCACTCTGGCCACTGGCCAAGCGAGAAAAACACACTGCGACCACTGTGATCATGTCGATGCATCAGAGGAGCATATTCTTATCGAATGTCTGCAATATTATAAACAACGCGTTGAACTGAGGGATCACTTGGACCGACTCGACAGACGACCATTTACGATTAGAAAAATTCTTGGACTGAGCACATTCCGACAATCAAAGGCACGCAGTGAGCGCCCTCTATGATTTTTAATGAACACAAGTCTAATGAGCTGTCTTTAGTTCATATTATACCTTGCCGCTATTTGTACGGACTCTATCTGTAATAAATGAACTAGATATGTGAACTAGACTATGAAATACATACAGTGCTCATTCATGCAATATAAGGCCTATAGTGTATATAGTATGTACATAGTGCCATTGATTGTTTTTTTTTCTTCTTAATTTCTTATTCTTAATTTTTCTTGTTTGTGTGTTTATCCTGTACACTACTGTCCCGATATTGGGATAGCCGGCTCAGCGTAGCCTACGTTTCCATATTCTGCCCAAAAAATTAAAAAAAAACGAAAACGCATTGGCAAAGAAAAAAGGCATCGATGCGAAATACTCGCCCAGTTGTCACACGCTATGCACACTTGCGTAGCGACTCAATGACGCGGCCTGCACCTATAGCCACATACAGTTGTACCAGGACCATGGCCTACGTGAATGCCTATTTCACTACCTAAATAGCTCAGGTCACTGTGAAACCCTTCTTATATAGTATCAGCTTTGAGTTAGGTCAAAGAGAACATTAGGTCAAAGAGTGCGGCAGCGTCTTATCATGTCATACGCGCGGATAGGCGTGCGCATACGTTTAATTACTAGGAGCGGGGAGGGGGGCGAAGTCTTATGAGTCATAACAGGCATTTCCTCGTGAACTACCCGTCCCTACAATCTACTGAGTGCAGTAGCGGCGAAACCCCCAACTTTTTATGCTCTCCGTTTACTTGTGCCACATGCGTTAGCGTGTGCGCATGCGTATTCGTATACATAGGCAACACCAAAGGTGCAGTTACCGGATCGCTGTCGATGTAGAAGAGGTGCTGCTTCTCGTCGGGATACAAGCCGTCGACGCCCTTGAAGAGGGAGGGGCTCCCGTAGAGAAAGTGAGGAAGCGACATGACGACCGGCACTCCTGCGAGGGGCGACCACAAGCTGTGACAAGTCAGGTCAATCGTATTCCGGCTGATAAGATTGTTTCATTACCGTAATTCGCAAAAGGACTCATGGTCGATATCTGTAAAACCTATCTCACACCGAGGCAACCAATGTCAGCGGCGACTAGCTCTTGTCGCACGACCATTTGCGATTGGCGATCAATGAGCGACTCTACGTGACCAATGTTCACACCTGAGTGTGACCTATAGCTGTCTTCACACATAATTCACGTCCGCTAGTATTGCGATTGCCCTGTACAATAAGCTGACATCATGTTTCTGCACATTTGATTGGTTAAAAGGCTGGAGGCTGATGACGCGCGACTCAAAGATCGAGCAGCGAGCGAGTGAGCCAAAGCAGTCGGTTTGCAAACAAAGTGGCCATTTGCGACCGTTCATAACCAGTGTCAACGAGCCTTAATACAGATAATGATTGAAGTTATGCAAACCGTTTTTGGTTGCAAAGCAGCCCTTTGGAAGCGCGGCTTCGATATGCAAACTCAACGACTGCAAAATCTCTATACCAGAGAGCTAAAACAGTCAATTTTCCGCGAAAATCGACAGTGTGCGATAATTTTTACTGCAGTTCACGACATTATTGAGCTGGAAGATTTGCGACCACATTCATCGTGCAACCTCCGAGTGTAGCCATCGTGAACGAGTCCTTTCACGACATGGCAGCATAGGTAAGTTCCACAAGAATGCTGCTATGCCACTGAGATACCATAATAAACATTTACCGGGGTTCTTCAATTTACACCTGAATTAGTAACACAATCCTTTATGAATTTCAATACCATCGAAAATCTGCAGCGGCGAAAAAAACCCGACGTCTGTCCTGTAAAGTTGTTTGCGCCGCGTGGCGATTGTGTCTCGCACAGAAGCCGTCTTTCGAAGGTCACAACTACTGAGTGATGGGTGGAGTTGTGTTCGCAAGCGGTAATCACCGCTATCATTCATCATGGTTGTTAAATCGGTAGCGCCGGCGGTTACCTCTGGCGGCAGGCAAGCCTTGGTGGCGGCAGAGACAATTGAGCAAGTCTCTTTTGACGTGGGGCGGTAGCGCGGACTTGGAGTGAACGGACACAGTCGACACACTCGGCACTAACCAAGAGCATGATGGCGCTCGCTACATGGAGACCCCACAGTCTTCAAAACCTCGAACGGATAGTTGTTGCGACATTTCGGCAGTTACCCCATGTACTTTATGGTCCCCCATTACCGTTCATAACCAGTGTCAACGAGCCTTAAACTGTAAAATCGACTGTAAAATTTGTAAATCGACTGTAAAAATTGCTTAGCCAATTACGCCATGTTTTCATTATAGCTTATTCTTCGGTTTCACTTACTACGAAATAATACTATCGTTGAGGCTCTGTGTCAAACAGCACGACGTGATTATGAGGGTCGTCGTGGTAGAGGGCTCCCATAATTTCAAGTACATTGGTCTATAATGTACACCTAAATCTATTTGCACGGTTTTCGAGCATTTCACCGTCGAAATTGGGCCACCGTGGCTGGATTCCGTGTAAATAGCATACGTCAGCCGCTCACCGTCTTGCAAAGGACCGAGGTCAGTGACTCCCGAGGGCAAGTGCTTGCGGGCTGCGTTGTAGCAGGCGTTGTCTGGCGACTTTTTGTTGAAGACACTCGACGTGACGGCGAACCGCCTCGTGGCCAGGCCGCCGACCTTGGAGTCGGCCACGTAGTGAAGTTCGAAGGTCCTGCGCATGCCACCAAGTGGATACCTCTGTAGGGACTAACAAACGTGAGTGAGGGAAAAAATTGGGGGACCCTTAAGCTTCGCCTTTAAGAGCTGAACGTGGTAGCGAAATACGGCCCCTAGTGCACCCTTCAACCGCTAAGTGCGTACTTATTAATATGTTTTGTTACATACACACGCGTGCACACAAACACGCACACAGTAGATTGGACCAGCGCGCGCTATTATCGCTGAATGGGCTCATTTTTGTCGTGACACCTGTCAAACAAAATGCGCTGAAGGGGCCCTGAAAGACTTTTTCAAGTAACCATGGAATGAATTCACTAGAAGAGCTTATTGCCTCACGAATCCAACGCCGCAAAAATTCTAAGAATTCGTCCAGTGCGAGTGGTTACAGAGGTTTGTCGCATGCTGCAATTGCATTATTTCGTCTCTCGTCCCGACGAAAGCGCTGGAAGCTAAGGAGGGAGGGGTGGCAGGGCAAAGAAACTACCGCACATCATGACCTTGAGCTTTTTTTTTGTTCTTCAAACGCGCGGCTTTCTCAGTGTGATCGCGCGCGCACGCGCATGGACAAGTAGCGGCCTCCCACGGCTATCTCGGTAACTTGATTTTTCGGTCACAGACGCACAGACGATGTTTCGCTCACAACCAACG
Source organism: Rhipicephalus microplus (assembly GCF_043290135.1). Lineage (NCBI taxonomy): Eukaryota > Metazoa > Arthropoda > Arachnida > Ixodida > Ixodidae > Rhipicephalus > Rhipicephalus microplus. Next base: position 283,303,502 of record NC_134701.1, read on the forward strand.
GGGCCGACGCCGCGGCGGTGGGTTTTCTGCGACACGAGCTCTCTAACGTTATCACGTCCATAGTTAGTCAAAGGCTGGCCGTGATGAAGTTCCGAGGCAGTTAATATTTTATAGTATTACTACCCTCGGCATTGTTAATTCTGAAAATACATACCGCGTAAATTTTCCTAAGAAGACGAGATGTCTGCTATACACATGAAAGCAATGGTAATATGCGTGAAGACCACATATTCTCTGGTTGTATGTTGCAGTACAACATCGTCGCCCTCAGCGTTAAACAAAAGTTACGTTGGGCGCGTTGGTAAGTCGTCATAATGAAGTAACTATATAGGTGCAACATAACGCTTCCCGACTCACGTACACATCGACACCGGTGTATACTCAAGACGCCGCCATTTGGGTATTTTAGTCGAGTTATATGCGTGAGTGCATGTCACGGGTGAGTGGGGGAGTTCATTGACCGCCACAGCGATTTTAGCAGTTACGGTGTTCGGCCGCTGACCCGAAGGACGCGGGATCGATCCGGTGTTTCAGCTGTTGCGTTTCAAAAAGAGGTGAAATGCCAGGGGCCCGTATGCTGCGCGATTTCAGCGACACAGAGCACCCTTAGAACACCAGGTGGTTGAAATTTGCGGAGCCCTGCACAGGCTTGTTAATGATATCGTGGTTTTGGAACGTATAACTCCAGATCTTATTAGCTATTCACTATGAAGCTCAGTATTATTTAGAAAACGGCTACTTTTTTTTTTCAGAACGCCCGACAGGTTCTGTCGTATGCAATAAGTAAGGTTTATAAGGACAAGTGCGTTAATTATCTGCGGTGGCAGTCTCTACGATGCAAAAAAAAGTTTATTCCATGTCATAAAATGTTTGTACATTTAGACCACACCCCAGTTTTCATGTGTACGGAAAACATGTTTCCACAGATTCACTGCTCTTTCTTTTGTGTGTTGGCAAAATTGGTTTAATGCTACACGCGAACGACGACAAACAGTTATTTCTACCAAGAACGTCATGCAAAAGCACGCAGCTTCCATCGTTTAATTATACCAATGGACATAATAATCACTTATTCATTGACTCTGGTTGCCTGAACTATTTTGTTTTTTTTTTTTTGGAGTGCCAACTGAGGTTAGAGCGTAAATAGTAGCATGAACTTGAGATAAATTATTTGTCGGCTGTGTGATACATTTCAGTTTTTCAATTATAGGTTCATCTGCTAACTGTCCCTGTTGTGCGCACTAACCCTTCTGAACTGACAGTGCCGTCATTTCAAGCTGAAGTCGTGGTGCCCCTGCAGATTACAAGTAACTATTGCAGTTACGGCAAACAATATTTTAAGGCCTCAGAAAAGTGAGGGTAAAAAACATGTGCGACACTGACAACCGAGACAGAGCGTGAGAGAAGGTAAAATTAAACTTAATTTTCTCAAAATTAGGGGTTTTATGAGCCTCCTTGACTTTTGTCCACATGTACTACTTTGGGCGTCAGCAGGCTTGTACTGTCCTTACCGATCAGCCACAGCAGATCCTAAAGTCCTCACTGAACAGCGTGACATAGGCGAAATCCCACCACTGGCTACTAGTCTGCTAAGAATGAGGGCAACGGTTAGCCCAACCAACGGATATACGTGCACTGAAATCTGTGCAACCTATTGGAAAACTGTCGTCATCGTAAACGCGTGTGCCACAGAAGTTTGGTGAATCCCGACGCACACAACTTCTACCCAAAAGGGAAGAAGGCCCAACAAGTGGCGCGCGCAATACCACAGTCACGTCGCCGTCACGTGATACTTTGCGTTTATAAAAGACGGTGGTTACACTACTACCTCGAAGTTTAAGAAGGGGTGATTAATAAAAAAAAGACTGCAATATATCTGAGATACTTTCAAAACATAGGAATGCATCAGCCTGACGAAGGGATCACCACCAGATTCTCTGTTTCATCGGTGTACGCGAAGCAGGGCTGGTTCAATTTTTCCGAGCATATTTAGGCGCGCGCAGGGCTCCCCTTCGGGGGGAGGAGGAGAGGAAGGGTAGCAAAGGTTCATCGCGGCACCCCCACCCCCCCATTGCGAGAATGTATGGGGCTGACCTTGCGCCCTTCCCCCAAGTCACAGCCCTCTCTTATGTAAATGTATAGGACTTTCTTTGCAGCCTCCCTCTTAGTGAGCAGGGGGGCCATCACATCTCACCTCCATCGAAATGTAACGGCCGCCGCGGTCGGCATCGAACCCGCGACCTCGGTTGACGAGCACCGTATGCTCGTTATATAAAAACTATTCTGGTAAGCTATTAGGACGGTATAGCATTGCAGATGTTTACTCCATGCTTTAAGGCCAAAGCCCTGCAAGTGTCACGGGAATGTGACCTTGAGAGAAAAGTACCGCGTCACATGCACCACCCGTGCACCTCGCTGCGCATTCACTATCTCTGCGGCGTTCGTCTTACTAAGCCTTATTTGGTATGACGTGATGCACGACCACTTAGCCTTTGAGAAAACCCGACCGTGGCGCTAAAGATAAGAAGACGATCTTCTGGCGCGGCGCCAGAGTTAATAGGCGAACAAGAACAAGTAGATGTCTTGGATAGCTTTCGCGAAGCGGCATCTACTCTTTGGAAAGTTTAGCAAAATAGGAGAATGGTTTTCGCCCTCGAGTCGTCTTGAGAAAATTCATTAGCAACCACGCGATTTCTTTAGTTCTAGAATCAAGATTGTCATCTAACAATAATTGATGAAACCCTTACCGTTTTAAGTCAGGAATGAACACAGTCTCTGATGAGGACGTCGAAAGTGGAGGGCGCACGTTGCCAACTGCAAAATGATAAGTGCTCATTCACTTTTAAATAAACATATGCCTATACAGCTTTCATTCGAGTCCTAGTAATAAATAGGCAACTGCATAGTACATTGCCTCGAGACCATGACGCTGACGGCGTGTCTAAGATGAAACTGTTTATTCGGCCAAAATTGTTGCCTGAAACAAGGTCAGACTGTACCAATTCACGCTGGCGCTGTAGCGGCGAACAGAGTGTCGGTCGTCGATAATCCAATGCGCATTAATGCGCGTTGGCATTTATACAAGCGGCAGTGAGTGTTCGAGCATAATCACTGGTGGTCACGTTTGTCCAAGAATAAACTCTGCTCTTCGTGTTTATGTGCTCAAGCTTCACAGATATTGAAAGAGTCTAGAATGATCTCAGACATTCTGGTGAGGTTTGTGTATACGTTCTGCCTACACGTGCAATAGGCCGGTGACATAAAACGTAGAAAGAAATGGGTGTGTGTGGCAATATATACCTATACATGAACATGTATTGCAGATATATAGCATGTCAACTGTGTTACACACGCTGGCAAAGAAGCTCTCTCTTCCCTAGCCCTTCAGATTTCGTCGTAGCCGACATTACCAACCTAATCGTTTATAATATGCAGAAATCGTTAGCGTGTAGCTGTCATGAACAGTTGAAAAAAGAAAGACGTATGACGTGGAAGCATGTTATTTAGGAATAAAACAAATGAAAGGAATGAAGATTGCACTTACAAGATCCACGAATTGTGTCGCACAACTCGTCGCCCCATACACCGAGCTGCCTGTTTTGACAAAATTACCAGTAAGTAAGTCACACTTACTTGTAAATGTACACTAAAAAATATGCAGTCGACTTTATCCAGTTGGAACAAAGTCACTGTCGTGAATAGAAAGCTGATTTATCACCACGTAATGTCGACAGGCATGCAGACGCCACAGTGTTAAGAACAGATTTGACCCGTTTGTGTGGACTTGCCTTTTGCCGTCCATGGAGTCCAAGTGGTTTATCCGACAAATGTCGCCTTCTCCTGTATACATCGTCAGAAGTTCGTGAAACGTGTCGTTTCGCTGAAAGACAATGAAACACTTTATCAGTTCTACAATACCGTAAGAGCTCTCTCATGGTAAAAACAAGCAGGAAGTATATATAGGGTGGTGAATTGCTTGGTTGATAGATGTATCGATAACCCGTTCCACGTTTGGCCGTAATTAAGGAGAAGAATGCCGACTTTAACACGCTGAATCTAGTACTCTTTACGAGTTCTGCACATATGCTGACAGCAAACAATTAAAGGTGCCAAATGTTGTAAAGAAAAATGATCACTGTAAAGGACTGAAAGCAAGTGCCCAAAGAAATTGTCCTGTATATCTCAAGCGGCGCCAGCGAAATGAAGGAACCAGACGGGAATACGTATGCACAAGACATACGAACGAATGAAAGTTTATTTAGTACTTGCGAAGAATACATAGGTGCTCCTGATCTGCTTGAAAAACTGTTCCTGTAAGAAATCTGCGATCTTTCTCCGAGCATAACAGATGGTGCTGACACAAGATTGCCCGAGCTTTTTTAACACGAAAGTGTTTTGCGCCAGGGTTCACCCCAGTTTCACTGATGTATTTATGTCCCGGATATGACGTAAGTATGCACTAACAAATACTAAAAAAGAGCTAGACAATAAAATTTCGTCACCGGGAGTCGAACACACGATACCTCGCTCCGCAGCGCGCGGTGCGAAACGACTCGGCCACATAGCGCACGTTCTCCAGCTTACTGGCGGCGAGCTACTTACATACACCATTTAACGCTGACGGTACTCAGAGCTCGGTGGCTTGAGGGTGTTCTTGCTATCACTAGCGAGATAGCGCAAAAGGCGCGGAGGGCGTGCTTTGAAAGGAAGAGACAGGGAGGTTAACCAAGACAAACTGGTTTGCTACCCTGTACGGGGGTGGCGAAAAGGGCCGGAAAGAGGATAGATATAGAGAGATATAAAATAAATTAGAAAAAAAAAACACATGCGCACACATTTAGGGAGTTCCGATCACAGTCGTTTGGACAGGCCGGTTAAACGCAAAAAGCGCAGGAGCGCCTTCACAGCCTCATTCTGCGACATAAAAGTCCTGTCGGCAGCGCAGGAGTCTTTCTTCCGAAAGAGGCTGGTTGTCCAGTTCATCTAGTGCATTGCAGAGTGACTGTCTCTGCGAGCAGTATTGTGGGCATTCACACAGAATGTGCCAAGTTGTTTCATCACTGCCACAATGGTCGCATGCAGCAGTGTCAGCCATTCGTATGCGGAACGCGTACGCATTGGTAAATGCGACGCCCAACAATAATCTGCACAGCATAGTAGGGTTTCGTCGGCGTAATTCCGGAGGACTTCGAAGACGTGAAGTTAGAGGGCGCAAATGTTACTATGCTAGCTAAAGAGACACGCTGTTCTCTCGTGCACAAAGAATAACAATTATGACTTCGTGTTGGACCTGTTGCTTTCTTGCGTCCTTTCTGCTTCAAGAGCGCGCAAGTTTCGAGCTGGTTGCCGTTCCGAGTCACATTGCAATTTGTTGCCACAATTTATTCATTCGCCCTTGTGACGAAACGACGCACAACAAACAGTCAACTAGCTCTGTGAAGACCCGTTTCTCCTTCGTGTTATACCGATTTCTATGACAAAGGGATCAGCCGTGTTTTATTTTTTTATCTCTATAGTGCTTCAACAACCTCTTTTGTTAATCTATCAGCTGATTTCGACATGACGCTAATGCTTTCAAATCGAGGTGTGCAACTGCAGTCCATACAATGGCTACCAGAATGCCCAAATACAACTTTCGTCGTGTTGTATTTGTGTTCTTTGAATGTATCTTCCAGGCATCTTCCTGTTTGTCATATGTGACGCGCCGAGAGACAAAGGGATTGAGTAAGCGCAGGACAAACGGATTGCGATTGTGGCTTACGCAACCCTTTTGTCTTGCGGCGCGTCATATATGACAAACAGGAAGATGTCTGCATGATAGATTAAAAGAGCTCAAGTACAACACGACGGAAGTGGTATCAGGACATCGAGGTATCTAGTGTAGGGAATGTGGTTGCGCATCTTGATTTGAAAACAAGGGCCTCAAGTCGAAATCAGAAAGATTAATAAGGGAGGTTGTTGAAGCCCTAAAATGAAAAAAAAAAAGCTTGGGCACTTTTGTGTCAGCATGCCACCTGTTACGCTGTAACAGAAACCGTTTTGCACAGAAGTAACCACGCAACGCACTGTCACGAATCTTCATCTTCTCATTTTTTTTCTTCTGTTTATTCATGTAGAGCCAGCATTTATTCTGCGCAATTAGGTACGGAGTAAACGTTCAGTAGTTATAGTGAGTCTTGTGTACGTGCCTTCCTCGTCATTCGATTCTTTGTTTTCGCAGGAACTCTTTTATACTGCAATTATAAACCAAATAGCCCAATGGTCTACATCTTAATGAAACGCTATAACAAAAGCATGAGCCCCGATTGCTGTTTTCAGCTTTGAATGCCGGAGATATCTGTCTTTGTTTCTACAATAGCGCGATAACACTAAGTCTTTCGTCGTTTTTTTTTTTACGTAAACCGCAGTGTACACGTAAGCGGCAACGAATGGTATAGATATGAAACTCGTCGCGCAAGACCATATATGACCTCGCAGCTGGTTAATAACACGTCATAGCCGAAGAGGGTCTATACACTCACCCATTCCTAAAAGTGCTCCACAACGCGTCTTCGCTCCGCTAAGCGATTACGGAAGTGTTGCGAGTCGGACCGTGAGATCGTCTCACGGAAGAACCGAGAAGTTATCTCCGAGACCAGAAATTGCACATTCGTATACACTCTAATCGATCGAGGCGGCACAGCGCGTCACGTGTGAGAGAAAGTCGCGGTGCGAGATAAAGAGAAACGTATACAACTCGATCCTGCCAGCGAGGTCGCGCGCGAACAGAGCACGTCAATTAGCAATTGTTTTTTTTTTTCAGGATGAATTCTCGCACGAAAACAGGGCTAACCTCACGTGGTTATGGAAACCTGGCGAAGACGGAACGCTTAAGCTGCGATTGACTCATGCCAGGACTTTTCTTTTGGAAGGGAGTCTTTCATATAAACAAATTAAGGAGTTACCGACACGACAATTTTGGGTGTCTTTTTGCGTAATGCGAAAAACCATGCTCTCAAGAGCCCTCAGTATGCACAGGTCAGTGCTAGCGCCCCTTGAAAATGTAATTATATTAAGTATTTAATTGTTAGTTTTGGTTCTTACTGTACACCCCAGCGTGGGAACACGGTATGAAATGCTAGAGAGGTATTTGAAGTTCCCACAGCCACTCCGTAATTTCTGGCTCCTTTGATAACAAACAAGCGGCCATTTTGAATGCTGTAGTACCTGATGTCATCACAACTATCCTTATTTACGCGTGAGGCTGCCAGAATAGACACTGTAGACTTAACGTCGCGCTAGTGTTGATGCCAGTAAGTGAGCGATGTGAAATTAGATTTTGATATCATGACAAAATATCTCATCAGCATTGAATGATCTTCAACCTAGCGCACATTCATCTGTGCATACCCGAGATATGTATGGCAGTTAGTAAAGCCACCTTCGAAATTTAGTGCCAGCATCCCTCTTTAACTAAGCCTCACTATCATAACCGGGCGAAGAAAACAATCATTCGACAGCTGCAGTCATCCATCGTGCTTATTGACATGCATGTCCTGTGCTATATAAGGGTGAGCTAACCGAGATAATGATGCTGACTTTTCGATTAAAAGCATTGTGTACCTTAAGAACAACTTCGCTGGAGTTTCGAGCTGGCTGCTCGAAGTAATCTTCATACGTGGCGCAGTTTTAATCGTTACGAGAATTGTATACCCTCAAAATGATGATATTACAGTAATGCGCTAAGAGTGCGCTTGACGGTATACATTTTCTCAGAACGATTAAAGCTGCGCCACACATGAAGATTACTTCGAGCAGCCTACTCAGAACTCGAGCGAAGTTGTTCATGAGGTATACACAATGCTTTTCATCGAAAAGTCAGCATCATTGGCTCGGTTAGCTGAAACAGATGTTCTAGTATACGGCTTCAGTCCATTTACCGTAGCATATGTGTCGAGATAAATTCCGCCTATAGGTAAGGTGCATGCGACATATATATCCTTAATTCTTACGTTTCTGTATAAGCCACTGATGGGAATGTGCGTCTTCGTAGACTTCGGTGTCACAGGGCGACAAACCACACGAAAACTCGTATTCGCAACTCAATCGAAACAACTCATTTCACGGTGCATCTGAATGATCGAGTGGGTAATTAGGTGAGAGGGAACCGGTCGGCTAAAAGCGGTGCCCTAATTATATTGTCAATGTCGGCGACCACAGCTGCTCAGGCATCGAGAAAATTCTCTGCGAGCTGCTAGACGCCGGCAGACCTGTCCGGGAGTTTGAAACTATGCTTTGTTTATAGTCCATATAGTCCAGCTCGACAGACCTTCGTGCAGCAGCATTCAATCGTGACGCTCGCTTCGCTAAGGGTTTTATGCAGCATCATAACTCATCGATGTCGAGTCCACTATCAGTGGCAAAGGTCCTCCTCTACTTATACCTTTCGTATTTTAGACGTTTTCGTACGTATTAAATTTTCAAGCACTCATGCAACAACTCGCATGTACGTATACACGAAAGGGGACGGACTCGGCATGATCTCTCTCCCGGAAATAAACTTCTGGCTACGTCCTCACCCCTTACCTTTCTTTGGTTTGTTCCATCCGCTATAGGTTGCGTGTTAGGTCACTGTTTATAGAAAAGCGTAGGCGCGAAGAGCGTCTTGTGGAGGAACACCAGTTGTTCCTCCGCTCCGCGTGAAGCATTTAGTCCCGCTTCATATATAAAGTCCATCAATCATTTTACTCTTTCACCAAGAGGGACTGCGCGCTCACTGCATGATTGTCTTTAGAGCGTCATGACAGAGGAGTGGAGACGTACCCCTTGCATGTAGGCGAAGCGTCCGGCCAAGTCCTGGGGTTGACTCTTGAGCAACTCGAGAAGAGTCCGGTAGCCCGTGCGGAAGACCTCGCCGATGTCGATGCTGCCGGCTGCTGCTTTGCCTTCGTTGCTTTTGCGCGCCACTGCGGCGAGCATCATGAGCACGTCCGGGTAGCCTTCGAAGCTGAGCTCTCGCACGGAACGCGTCAGGTAGAGCTCCTGACCCAGGCTGGACAGGGCCATGCGCCCCATCGAACGCGTGATGTAATTCTGACTGCTCAGGAGGTGTTGTGTCGCCTGTAAGGGAGATACACAAGTTTTAGTGAGAAAAACAAAGTTCTACGCATAGTCTGCTTTCGAAGCTGCCGAAGTGATGCTTAAGCGCAGAGTTTTTTTTTTTTTATGGGAACACGGTATGAAATTTTAGAGGTATTTGACGTTTCTCTTTCTACAGCCTCTTCGTTATTTCTTGCTTACTTTGATACGCACAAGCGGCCATTTTGAATGTTATAGTACCTCACATCATCCCAACTATCGATATTTGTGCGTGAAGCTACCAGAATTTATATATATATATATATATATATATATATATATATATATTGTTACGAGTGACTGTGTTTATTTACAGATGAGGTGAAAAGGCGTTGTGAAATAGCAGCGTACTTCTGAGACAGGCCAAGAACGCTTCCACCCAACCACACAGTCCAGGTGCCGCTCCACTACTCTTCTTCTTCTTCTTCCGCGCCCCGTAGACTCGCGCATCTTCATTTCATTTCCCCCGGCGGCAGACGAAGCTCGCCGGGCGAGTTAAATAGGCCTATGATGGTACTGTTTGAGGCGCGCTACGTGAACAACTTGCGTAGTGCCTGAACGCCGGTTATTGGATGTGACTCGGGCGACAACGTAATTCACGTCACTGAGACGAGTGACTATCACGAATGGGCCGGAATAGTTTGCTAGAAACTTCCGGTACAATCCTTTTCTACGAACAGGAGTCCACAGCCACACGTAGTCACCAGGAGAAAACTCTACGGGGATATGCTTGGCATCGTAGCGACTCTTGCTGTGTTCTTGCGAAGACAATGTTCGAAGGCGCGCTAGTTGACGTGCTTCTTCAGCGCGACACAACGTCTGAGCGATGGACAGATCTTCCTGATGCGAGAAAGGTAATAGAGTGTCCAGAAAACTCTGTGGATTTCGTGCGTAAAGCAGAAAGAAGGGTGAATGTCCAGTCACTTCATGCTTGGCGGTGTTGTACGCGTAACAAACGGTAAGACGGCGTCCCAGTTCCTGTGGTCAGCATCAACGTACATCGATAACATATTCGTGAGAGTTCGATTTGTTCTCTCAGTGAGACCGTTAGTTTGCGGATGGTAAGGGGTGGAGTGGCGATAAGAGGAACCACAGAGGCGCAAAAGTTCTACAACCACATCGGCCATAAATTGTCATCCACGGTCACTGATGACGACCCGTGGAGCACCGTGACGCAGTATGACCCGTTGCAACAGAAAAGAAGAAACAGCGGCTGCTGTGGCCGATGTCAGTGCGTCCGTTTCCGTATAACGCGTTAAATAATCCACGCACACTATAACATATCGGTGGCCCGATGGGGTCTTAGGAAGGGGTCCGAGCAAGTCAATGCCGATTTTTTCAAAAGGGGATGTCGGTGGAGGGATGGGCTGCAAATAACCCGCCGGGGCAGTGGTGGATGGCTTGTGGCGCTGACATATAGCGCAGCTGGTGACGTACTGTTTTGTGGTCTTCCACATTTTCGGCCAGTAGAACCTCTCACGTAGTCGATGCAGCGTACGTGTGAAACCGAGATGACCGGATGTCATGTCATCGTGCGCAGAACGAAGGACGACCTGGCGCAGGCTTTCCGGCACCACTAGAAGCAACGGGAGGCCATCGGCTGAATAGTTTCTTTTATACAGCAAGCCATTTGAAATTTTAAAGTGCTTGTCGACGGAGTTATGTGCAGCTTCGAGCAAAGGTTTCAGAGTAGGGTCGTGCTGCTGCTCACGTTTGAAGCTGCTGGTATCTGGGAAGTCGGGCGAGACAGAAACTAAATAGTCATCAATGTCATTGTCGTCAGCATTGGTGTGTACTGAAGGAAGGCGGGATAAGCAGTCGGCATCTGTGTGACATCGTCCGCTCTTATAGGTATCAGAAAAGCTGTACTCTTGTAGGCGCAACGCCCAACGAGCCAGCCGGCCAGACGGGTCACGAAGTCCCACAAGCCAGCATAGTGAGTGGTGATCGGTCACTATTGTGAACTCGCGGCCATGTAGATACGGTTGGAACTTCTGAATGGCGAAGACGACTGCTAAGCACTCGAGCTCGGTGACGGTGTAGTTCGTCTCTGCTCTGGTCAGTGTCCGACTGGCATATGCTACGACGTGCTGGCGACCGTTGCAGAGTTGGACCAGCACAGCACCAACACCTAGCCCACTAGCATCAGTATGAAGTTCAGTCAAAGCATCAGGATCAAAATGCTTTAGGATGGGTCCTGAAGTCAATAAAAACTTCAGCTGTTGAAATGCAGCCTCACATTTATCATCCCACAAGTACGGTGTGTCTTTATGAAGAAGGGACGTCAGTGGGGAGGCAAGTTGTGCGAAGTTCTTAATAAATCGCCGGAAATATGAGCACAGACCCAGAAAACTTCGCAGGTCCTTCACTGTTCGTGGTGGTGCAAAGTTGCGAACCACTGCGGTCTTCTGTGGGTCTGGCCGCACGCCTTCTTTATCCACGAGAAAGCCTAATACGAGGGCTTGACGTTCTCCAAAATGACACTTCTTTGAGTTTAAAACAAGGCCAGCTTCGCGTAAGCATTCAAACACAAGCGACAAGCGGTGGTTATGCTCTTGGAAAGTCTTGCCGTAGATAATCACGTCATCTAAATAGCACATGCGAATTTCCCATTTTAGTCCACGGAGTACTGTATCCATAAATCTCTCGAATGTCGCTGGAGCATTGCACAAACCAAAGGGCATAACGTTGAACTCAAAGAGACCGTCTGGTGTTACGAAGGCCGTCTTCTCTTTATCTGAGGGATGCATAGGAATTTGCCAATACCCAGAACGCAAGTCAACAGAAGAAAAATAGGAGGCAGAATGCAAGCAGTCCACGGCGTCATCTATACGTGGCAAAGGGTAGACGTCTTTTTTTGTGATGGCATTTAGGCGACGATAGTCTACGCAGAATCTTCATGAATTATCCCTTTTCCTCACTAGAATGACAGGAGCTGCCCATGGACTACACGGTTCTTGTATGATGCCCTTCTTTAGCATGTCTTCAACTTGCTCAGCGATGACTTTCCTTTCGGAAGGCGAGACACGATAGGGCTTCTGGCGTATTGGTGGTGCTTGGCCTGTATAGATGCGGTGTTGCGTACGTGAAGACGGTGGCGTAACGGTAGATGTCTCGTCTTGGGCAAAGTCAAAGACTGAGGCGTAGCGTGTGATCACCTCCTGCAGCAGCGACCGTTCAGTTGATGGAAGTGACTTGTTAATCATACGGTCAATGCTGGCAGAATAGTCGCGGTACGAGTTGGCGTGGGGTTTCTTTACATCCACCGACAGTTGGAGTGACCGTATGGTAAGAGTACTTTGCTCTTGAAAGCTTGCCAATTTAAGTCCTGCAGGAAGATATATGGGCTGCGCGGAAACGTTCACAGTCCACAAATCGGCACAACCATCGACGATGAGCACGAGGCAACGAGGCACAATAACGTTTTTCTTAAGGGCGTTACTGAAGTTCGGCTCGGCTAAACCATAGTAAGAACCCGCACAAGAACGCGAAGAGTTTACACGCACAAACATTGCGGTATGTGGGGCCAAGCAGACGTCTTCAGACACGGAAAACACTTCCAAGCAGTCATCAACGGTATCTTTTGTCAATAGAGGCGGCAACACGGGACGAAAAATAATCCCACCACTACCACAATCTAGAGTTGCACCACATTCCCGCAAAAAATCTATACCTAGAATGACGTCGTGGGTCGCTCGTGTAAGCACCGTTAGTTCAGCTCGAAACGTTTGATGTCCTATAGAAAGTAAAACAGAACAAACTCCAACCGGGCTCAACGTTTCTCCCCCTACGCCGCGGAACGTAGCACTCCGATTCCAAGCAAACAATACTTTCGTCCCTAGGCGATTTTTAAAAGACATGCTCATTATGGAAACGGCAGCACCAGTATCAACTAGTGCAACAGTACTCACATTGTCTACAAAAACAGTCACTTTGTTCTCAACCATTACAACACAAGGGGGTCTTGCGGAAGATGATTTTGCGGCCTCGCCCCCATTGGTCGCACCAGTTAGTTTCCCAGTGGTGGTGGCGTCCCCGAGCGGCGACGCGGAGACGGGGATCGCTGTTGGCGTGCGGGTGGTGGGGTAACGCTGCGGTCGGAGCAAGGCGAGTCAGCACGTGCTGCGTGTTGCTG